>NW_027187419.1:3455744-3460641 GCF_028583685.1 Petaurus breviceps papuanus | reverse complement strand
AAAGAAAAGAAAAGAAAAGAAAAGAAAAGAAAAGAAAAGAAAAGAAAAGAAAAGAAAAGAAAAGAAAAGGAAAGAAAGGAAAAGAAAAGAAAAATCATCTCTAGAGGACAAATCTGATGATGAAATTCTGCCAATAAAGCTGGTCTGGGAGGCAAACAGACATATCGTCTGACCAGAATTCTATCACCCCTCTCTCTCTGGACTACATTTGTACCAATAGAGCCTAATATCACATTAGGGTTTTTTTGTTTTGTTTTGTTTTTTTAGTAACCGGGGTTAAGTAACTTGCTCAAGGTTACACAGCCAGTGATTTCTGGGTGTGGTGCTTTGAGTGTCTGAGCCCGGGATTTGATCTCCAGGTCGTCCCAACACTGGAGCCGGTGCTCGCTGAGCCACCTGGCCGCCCCTAAGCAATTGGGGTTAAGTAACTTGCTCAAGGTTACATGGCCAGGTGTTTCTGGGTGGGTGCTAAGTGTCTGAGCCCGGGATTCGATCTCCAGGTCTTCTCAACACTGGAGCCGGTGCTCTTACTCGCTGTGCTACCTGGCCGCCCCACATTAGGGTTTTTTCAATTATTTTTTTGACTGCTAAATAATAACTGACACTTTTAAAACACTAAAATTTGCTGAATTCTTTATGTATGTCATCTCACATGAGCTTTAAAGTAGATAGGTACTTTTTAGGGGGAAAGGAGGGAGAAGGTACAAATGTGTAGGGATTCCCAGTGTGGAAACTCCCTCTATGTATGCAGAATGATACAAATTGATGCCAGAGGTCATATAGGTAGTGTCAGAGAAGGGATTTGAATGCAGGTCTTCCTGACACCAAATCCAAAACTATATCCTCTTCACTGTGCTGCCTACATCATGTGGTTGACTCCTACTGAGCTTTCAGTCTACTGGAATTCCTATTTTTTTCCCCAAATAAACTCCCAATAGCCATGTCTCCCTTATCTTGCAGTTGTACAATTGATTTGGTAAACTTAGAATTGATGTTCATCGCTAATGAACTTTTTTCTTCTTAGCCTCAGTCAACTTCCTCCTAACCTCATGCCATTCACCAACTTGATAAGCATGTGACAAGGCCTTCATATAAGCCAAAGATTTAAAGAATAACAATAAAAGGATCAAAGGCAAAGCCCGGGGACACTTTACTAGAGACCTAAGTTAGTAGCAACCCACCAATTGGCATTATTTGGGTCCAATCAGTGAACCAGTTCTGAATCCAAGTAACATACCATCATCTAGCCCAGGGTTTTTTAAACTTTTTCAACTCATGACCCCTCCCCCCCCCCCCCCCCCCCCCCCCCCCCCAATTAGGCAGCCTTCATTGGTGCTGCATGGCCTGAGGACATGCACAGTGTAAAGTGCCCATGCTTTGTGTTCAGAACCAAGGCTGTGATGAAGCTACATGATGCAACATTGGTAAACACTATCAAAAACACCTTCATTACAATTTGATTTTTAATTAATTTTTGGTCATTGCACATTTAGAAACCTTTCACCATTTCTGAATTTTTCACAATTCCACATGGGGCTGCAACCTACAATTTAAGAAGCACTGATCTACCCCACATATCTCTATCATGGTCCCAAGGATAACATAAGAGATATTATCAGATGCCATGATAAAATCCAGATTCCCTGTGTCCACCACTTCCCCTAATCTATTTGTCTAGTAAGCAATGAGAAAATGAAATTTATAAGTGCTCCCCAGCCATCCTTTAAATAATCCCTTCCAGAAATAGTATCAGGCAAACATGTTGGCCAATAGTTTGGAGTATCTACTTACTTGACTTAAAAAAAAAAAAAAAACTAGGACATTTGCTCACCTCTAATCCCATTCCCCATAATTCCTCAAAGATCACCAGCAGTGGCTCAACAATCACATAAACAGACTCTTACAGGACCTTTGGATGGAGTTCATCGAGGCCAGGTGGCTGGAACTTATTGAAGACAACCAGGTATTCTTTTACCACCTCCACACTTATCTTGGGTTTTAATTCCCTTTTAACCATTTCTCTTCTATCATCCTCAGTCTGAAGACCACTTTTTTTTTAGTAGAGAAAACAGAAGTTGAGTAGTTTCACCTTCTCTCTATTGTCCTTTATCTCTTCCCTATACAGTCCCAGCAGTGATCCTGTCCCTTCCTTGATCGTTTTCTTGCCCCCAACACAGGTTTTTTATTTTAAAGAACCCTTTTGTTATCTTTTGCATTTATCTCAAGCTCATGCTGGGCTTTATTCCTGACAGTATTATTACAGGACCTTGCCACTCCTTTGTGTTTATTCTCGGTTTCCTGACCTTGCTACCATTTATTCTTACAAATGTCTTTTAAAAATCTGTGTTGGCTGATCAGCTCCCATTTGTCGACATCAGTCTTATTAGACATCTCCCCCTTTACTTACTCATTGGAATTGATTGTGAATATATCATCAGAATTAAATTTTTCAATCTCTCATTTGTCTCTCATTGACTTCCCTTTTAGAGTCCTGGCTGATGGGGTCCCTCCTGTCATGTCATCAGAATCTTTGAAATCTGTTCTATTAAACTCTGGGGATCCCAGTCATACTGGGTTTAGCATTTCTCTATCAAAAACTGCCTCCCAAAGTTCCCATCATTTCTTCTCTACCACCAAGTTCTTTCTTTTTGATCTGCATAAGGTACAGAATAGCAATTTCCCTCATTGCTTCATCAACATTCTAAACAGTGAAATTATCATGAAGACAAGTCAAGAATTTATCAGCTGCTCTGCTTTTAGCAAAAAAAGACCTCCAGCATCTTTGTGAGAAGTTGAAGTCCTTTGTCACAATTATATCCTGTTTCCATGCTAGTTTTGTGATTTCACTCAAAAACTCATCATCCCATGCTCCCAGTTTGCCTTATGACCTTAGTATACTCCCATGACCCTTTTTATCCTAACCTAAGTACTCTTCACCAGGTTGCCTGTTCCCTTTGTGATTTCCAACCAAGAGAAAAAAATTTAAGGGAAAATACTACCTTGTCACCCATCCTACTTAAGCTGTTCCTCTTAAATGAGGAACATCTTCCTTACCTTTATTTGAGTTAAAAGTTGCATCCCAGGAAGACTCATCTCTGTCTACAAGGTGCTATTTAACTAAAAAGCTCTAGCTCATTTTATTACTCATACTCTATCTATTAGGATAATTGAGCAAATGCTTCTCATGGTTGTGAGGATAAAATGAAATAATAATTGTAAGTGCTTAGCACAGTACATGGCAGAAAGTTAACACTATATAAATGTTGTTTTTGTTGGTGTTTAGTCATTTCAGTTGTGTCTGACTCTTTGTGACCCCTTTTGAAGATTTTCTTGGCAGAGATACTGGAGTGCTTTGCCATTTCCTTCTCTAGCTTATTTTACAGATGAAGAAACTGAAGCAAACAGGGTTAAATCATTTGCCAATGGTCACACAGCAGTCACACACTAGTAAAAGGTCTGAGACCAGATTTGAACTCTGGTCTTTCTGGCTGTAGACCAGGCACTCAATCCACTGCACCACCTACCTGCCCATATAAATGTTAGTTATTATTAGTATTAGTATTAGTATTGTTTCTGCCTCTTTATCCTTTTTATTATTGTTGCATCTGATTTCCCAAGCACTTTAATTGCTAATTCCAATAACTTACATTTATATAGCCCTCTGAGTTCTACAAAGCACTCTCTTTAAAACAACCTTGTGATGTTGTACTAGGAGAATCAATTTCATTTTGCAGATGGAAACTGAGACTCAGAGAGTTTAAGTAACTTGCTCATAGTCACAAAGTCATTCAGTATTAGAGTCAGAATTTGAACCCAAGACTTTGGACTCCAGCTCCAATGTTCTCTTTACCCCATCATACATATGTTTCTCCCAATGATTTTCCCCTAGTGGGTGCAATTTTTGCTAAACCCTAGACTGGTATGTTCAAACTTGTTAGGATAGAATTGAGGATTATCCAAAGAACCAACCTCCATTACCTAGGAGATGAAAGAGCAGCTAGGCAGTTTTTTAGGAACCTCCCATTATGGATTCATTTTTATTCATTCAATAAATATTTGCTGAATATCTACTCATAGTTGTAGTGGTTACCAAAAAAAAAACCATAAAAAACACAACCCCTTGAACTATAGATAGAACCACAAAATATAGGCACATGGAAATTTAAATAATAAAATAAGAGATTGAATAAGACAGTACATGATTAAATGCCCACTGAGTGGTAGCTAGGTGGCATAGTATCTTGGCATAGTGGACTTGGAATCAGAAAAACCCAGTTTTGAATTCCTCCTCAGGCTGTTTGATTCTAGGAAGGTCATTTTACAACTCTCAATTTCAGTTTTCCCATCTGCCAAATGGGTATAACACTAGCAGCTACCTTTCAGGATTATTGTCAGGATCAAGTGGGATAATTTATGTAAAGAGCTTTGCAAACCTTAAAGTGCTCTAAAAATACTAGGTATAATAATAATAATAATAATAATTAGTAAGAGGAGGAAGAAGAGTATATGCAGTTAGTGTTATGAGTTTATAGGACAGGGATCATTGTATCTTGATATGATCAGCTAAGGCACTGAAATGGTAGAAATTAAACTGAGCCTTAGAAAAGGGGAAGATTTATGTATGTGAAGGAGGGGAGGAGAAAGAGACATCAGGTGAGAAAGGAGAAGGACAAAGATGAAAAAACTGAATACAAATTATGTAAAAGATATGTGCTTGGAAAGTCCACTTCCAGAGGCACTATGCTAGTCAGATCAATGTGTGACCAAAGGACCACCTGAGGGCTCCCCCTCTTCACCTGCAAGGGTTATAATTGCTTACCAGAATAAAAAACAACAAGCTTGAATCTCTCGGGAAAGATGCAGGTGCGTGCCATGGATTGGTCTCAAGTATACTACT
>NW_027187419.1:3444031-3455734 GCF_028583685.1 Petaurus breviceps papuanus | reverse complement strand
AAGAAGAAACAGAGTGGGAAGGGAAGAGAGAAAGATGGAGATGAAGGATCAAAGTCCCATCTAAGATGTGTTAGAATCACTGTTGAATTGCATTCAATTCTATAAGCATTTATTAACTGCACTCTGTGTGCCAGGGACTGTGCTATAGGCTCTAGGGGTACAAAGACAGAAGAGGAAGCAGTTCCTTCTTTCAAAGAGTTCACATTCTACTGGGGGGAGAGCAAAAGAGGAAACCGCATGTGTGCAGTTGAATAAATATGAAATATACAAAAGTAAATACAAAGTGAAACTGGGCGTGGGGAGAATTATTTCTGGTGTTTCCACCTCTAGTCTCCACTCCCATCTTATGATTCTCATGTACTGCCTGAGGGAATCATTTGAAAGGACTTATCAATACAAACATACAATCTGAAAATACACGCATACATATATACCAGGTAGAGTCAGTAACTCAGATGAATTTCCTTTTTTTCATAGACATGACTTAACTATCATATGCATATTCCTCCAAACCCTCATTACCATATCTGAATAGCTAGCACTCACAGCTTCTGCAATCCAGAGTTGGCAACATTTTAAATTCATTTCTTCAAAACGTATAATTTTGAAGATAGGCTTAAATTTATCTTAGTTATTGACTTCCCTCATAATACATACATACATAACCATTTGTTGAATACTTGCTGTGTGCAAGGTGTTTGAAGTACTTATCTCACCATCTTCAGCCCCCTTCAGGAGAATCTCTCCCTGTTCTGAACTCCAGAGCACACACTATCTGCACCATTCATTTACTTCTAATCTCTCATCATGTCACATTATTAGTGATCTTTGTACACCTTTATGTCCTAATTCATTCAGTCAGACATTAGGTTCCTTGAAGGAAAAGATTAGGTTTCATGGTTCTTTGTGATCCCTTTGGTCCTTAGCACACTGCTCTCTCCATCTCCCTTTCCCTCTCTGTCTCTCCTCTCTTTCTCTGTCTCTCTCTCCCCCCTCTCTGTATATATAATCATTATATATACCACATATAGTATACCATATCATATATACAAACATTTATATATTTAATACATACTTTAATGTGATTATATACCATATATATAATAAACATTCGATGGCTACATGTTTACTGTTATAAAACCTACATATTTCTATTTTAAAAGAATCCAGTTCTCTTCATTCAATAAATGGGCTTCAAAAATTATTTGTTAATTATATTATGGCAAATAAAATCCTATTTAAATATGCCAGGGCTGTGACTAGTTGGAGGAAAGCTACAATCAGTCCCTGTGATAATAGGTAATATTGGTACAGTGAATAGAGCACTGGATCTGGAGTCAGAAGGATCTGAGTTCAAAGCCAGTCTCAGATAATTACTAGCTATGTGACCCTGGTCAAGTCATTTAACCCTGTTTGCCTCAGTTTCCTCATCTGTAAAATGAGCTGGAGAAGGAAATTACAAACCACCCCAATATATTTGCCAAAAAAACACCAAGTAGAGTCAGAAAGAGTTGGAAATAACTGAACAACAAAAATGTTGTGAACGCCATTCATTCTCCAATAATAGTTAATATTTATGTAATACTTAAAATGTGCCTGACACTGGGCTAAGCATTTTATAAATATTATATTATTTGGTCTTCACAACAGCTCTGGGAGGTAGGTGCTGTTATTATTACTATTTTACAGATAAGGAGACTGAGGCAAATGTGTTAAGTGACTTGCCAGAGTCCCACAGCTAGTAACTGGCTAAGGCTTCCTGACTCAAGGTTTAGCACTCTAACCACTAAACCACTTAGGTGTCATTTTGGAAAAGAATAACCACACACCTTTTTTTTGTTATTATATACATACATGTATATATTTTGCAATCAAGTTTCCAACTTAATACCCATTTTAAAATAGCCCATAGGGATAAAGTGCCACCTCCATTCCAGCCCAAACCCCCTGACCTGTGACTTCACTGCTAAGGAATGAAGCACCATGAAAACAAAACAGTAAACTTGAAATTATAGGTCATCTCTAGGATCAGAAGTGGAGGAAAGGAAGAAGCAATATCAAGTTGTGTAGCAGCAACCACACTGGCATACCTAGGATAGCTGCTAGCACAGTCTTAGACTTGCTTTACTAGAAAAGATAGCTGTTTAAGGGGTCAACAATCTTTTCTTAATTACATTCATTGGTTCGGGGGAAAAATCAGCACCCTGAACTTCAAAGAAAATCCAAACAAAGAAAATAGAGAAAATACAAGCAGAGAAATAAAGACCAACAGACAGGGTTTCTAAATGTCTAAGAAATTAGCACAAATAAACAAACAGATCCAACTGTCTGACGAAGGTGATACATATAGTTACCAGAGAGAAAAGCAACAACATCTGGGTTTTTCAAAGGGGGTGGGGGGTGGGGGTGGGGGGTTCTTAAGAACTAACCAGAGTCTTATCTGGTCAAATCACAAGAACACTCTTACAATGAGGAAGACTCAAAGCAAAATGCTCATCTCAGAATATATATACCCTTTTTTAGAGCCAGAGGGCATCACAACCCTCTTGACTCAGTGCCTAATTAGAAATTAACAAAAGGTGTGAAAGCCTTCCTATAAGCAAGCCTCCCCTAAACAAGTTCCCCTAAATGGACTCCACCTGAGGCCTATTAATGGGAGGGGGGAAATCTTATATCCCATTAATATTACAAGTTCAAACACAGAAGAGCATGATTCTTATTCTATCTAGGGACATCCCTGCCCAACCAGGTCTTCCCTCACACTTCACTCTGTCACACTGGCCTCACTTCCCTGACTTCTGCTCTGGATTTCTTCTATTGCAAAGTTGATTCTCTTTGATTCCCTAATTTAGAACATAGTTTCATAACCCAATCACCATTTTGCTCATATGATTTTGCTCATACTTTTGAGAACTAGTTCCCTCTCCAATGTGGGACTTTAAGCAATGTACCTTTGCTAAAGACCCCATGATATTCATAAAGTGAAAAAATATCCATAGCAGCACTTTTTGAAATAGCAAAAAAAAAATTGGCAGCAAAGTGGTTGTCCATTGATTGGGGAATGGCTGAGTGAGTGTGATAGACTATTATCGAACCGTTAGATATTTCAGTTTTGAGAAATACAGAGAAAGATGTAAAGGTTTGTTTGAGCTGATGCAGAGGGAAGTAAGCAGAAATAAGAAAATTATGTACTTAAAAATTACAATAATAATATAACTTTAAAAAACGCACTAAAATGTAATCAAACGATGAATAACTATAATAACCAATTAGCCTGCTAGAAAAGATGAGGACACAACTTTCTCTTTTTGGTAGAGAGGTAAGGGGCTAAGGGATGCAGAATCCTGCATATACCATTAAACAAAATCATTGTATATCAGTTGGTTTTGTTTAACAGCTTGTCTCTGTTACAAGGAAGAGTTAATTGGGTGGGGGAGAGAAGGAATGGTTTATATCTTGAAATGGCTGTAAAAATCAGAAAAATCTGATATAATGCCAAGTCTCATGACTTCAGCCCTTCTCCTTCTTGATTCTGCAGTATTTGACACAATGATTATTTTTCCTCCTACTATTATCTATCTGGGTTTTTATGACTCTACTCTCTCCTGGCTTTTTTTCTACCTGTCAGATGGCTCCTCAGTCTCCTTTGCTGGATTTTCATCATGGCAACTAACTATGGGTGTCCCTTAAGGCTCTTTATACTATCTTCTTTGGTAATCTCTTCAGCTCCCATCTCTAGGATGATGATTTCCAAATTTATATATCCAAACCTATTCTTTCTCTTGAGTTTCAGTTGTTATTGCATGACTGAGTACTGGACATTTCAATAGACAGATCATTTCAAACTCATGTCCAAAATGTACTTAGTATCTTTCTCCCCAAATCCACCTCTCTTTTGAAATTTCACTTTTCTGCTGAGAGTACTACCATATTTCCAGCCACCCAATAACAACTTTATCCTACACTCTTCAGTCTTACTCCTACCACAAATCCCCACAGTTGCCAAATCTTACCATTTTAACCTTCAAAACATCTCATATATGTTCTCTTCTTTCTGATTACAGATACCACCCTAGCTCAGGACTGCATCACCACTTTCTTGGACTCTTGTAATAGCCACCAAACTGAATGGTTTCCTTACCTCAAGTCTCCCTCCTTTCCACTTTATCCTTCATAGAATCATCAAAATCATTTTCATAAAGCAGAAAGTCACTCTTTACTCAATAGCCTTCAGTGACTCCCTATTCCTTCCAGGCATTTAAACCTCTTCTGGCTGAAAGCTACCTTTGCATCTTTATTGCATATTCCTACCCTCTACATATACCTTGGTCCAGTCAAATTGCCCTTCTTGCTGGTCCTCATACACCACACTCCATTTCTTATCTCTGTGTCTTTGTTTCCTTCCTCATGATCAATTTTTTGAATTTCTAGTTTCCTTTGCAGCTCAGGTAGAACACCGCTTCCTGACCGATGTTTTTCCTGATGTTTGCAGGAGCTAGTACCTTCCCTTTAGAGGAAGCTGGTAGTCCAACGGCTAGACTGCTGAGCTTGAAATCAGGAGGCTTGAGTTCAAATCTGGCCTCAGACTTTTACTAGCCATGGGAACCTAGCCAAGTCACTTAACCTCTGCTTCAGTTTCCTCAATTGCAAAATAAAGATAACAGGACCTTCCTTCATTTGTAAAGCATTTAGTGCAGTGCCTTGGTACTATATAAATGTTTCTTCCAAGACCCCTCTATTTCCTTCCTTCAAAATAACCTCATGTACATTTTGTATATACTTACATACACACGTTTTTCCTTCCAATAGACTGTAATAATTAACATTTAGTGCTTTAAAGTATGCCACATGCTTTTCAAATTTTATCTCATTTGACCCTCACTTTTCTATGAGTTAGTTATTATAAGATGTTATTATTATCCCTATTTTTCAGATAGGGAAACTGAGACTGAGAGATAAAAAAAGACTTCCCCAGGATCACATAGTTAATAAGTTCAGGATCTGAACTCAGGTCTTGCTGATTCCATGCCCAGTCCTCTGTCCACTGTACCACTTTGCTGATTTGAGGACAAGAAATCTTTTCCCTTTTGTCAGTGTCTGGCACAAATAAGTCCTTAATAATTTTTTCTTGATTTCTAGAACAAAAGGAGAAAGGAGGAGGAGGAGGAGGAGAAGAAGGAGAAGAAGAAGAAGAAGAAGAAGAAGAAGAAGAAGAAGAAGAAGAAGAAGAAGAAGAAGAAGAAGAAGAAGAAGAAGAAGAAGAAGGAGAAGAAGGAGGAGGAGGAGGAGGAGGAGGAGGAGGACGAGGAGGACGAGGAGGAGGAGGAGAAGGAGGAGGAGGAGGAAGAAGAAGAAGGAGGAGGAGGAGGAAGAATAAAGGGAGGGAAGGTGGGAGAGGGAGAAAAGGAAGGAGGGAAAGGAAAAAGTGAGGAACAGTAATTGAAAAGCATCTGCCTTCCTGCCTGTGAGGTCCAGACTTTAACCCCTGCTTGACCAATGTTGCCAGACAGAAAGTCCAAGATCCAAGATGATAACTTAGCTGTATCATGTGTTAAACACGCTTGCATAGGCTATACTGTTAAATATCCATCTATTACAGTATTTTAGGGGTATTCTACCAACTTCCAAACAAGTAAATTAAAATGAACTTTTGGAGTATAATTTCTTCATAGTGGAGTGACTTCCTGTGCTCTACATGCTTAAGGTAGAATCACCTATTCAACTTTATAATACTCTCATTGTCTGTTTAACTTTCTAGGTAGGTATTCAGTTGATTGGAGGATACCATTAGAATAAGGCAGATAGGAAAAGAAAAATAGCTGTTTAGCTTTGTTTATGACAGTACTCCAAGGCCTATATAACCTATTTTGGGATTATCTTAGGTTTGAATGAATAATTGAGATGACTGGGAATATCAATGTGTATTTAACATAGAGAAGGGCTAAATATCCATCACTAGCTAATATACAACAGAGAAGAAAAATTAGCAAATTCATGAATTAGGATCCTGTTTATACATCTATTGTCAAGGCTAATCACCAATTTTTAAAATGTTCCGCCTTGATTAAAGTCATTAATGCCCCTGAATAAATGAAAATGTGCTTGAATTTCCACAAGTATATTTTATGTTCACAAGTTTCATTCTATAGTAAGGACCCAGACACAGGCAGCACTTTGCTGACATCTTGAATGAAAACTTTATGTCTCTCAGCATAATTATCTTTTCCAATAGAGGAATAAACAGAACCATTTTATCTTGTTGTTAATTTGTTCATCGAACCTATGGATTGAAGGCTAAAGACTGAATGCCAATTTTACACATATAAACACACTCACAATTCAATTAGCATTTATTCAGTGCCTATTATGTGAAAGTCACTGTGCTTTTAGATAGGTAAAATATGGGTATATCTATATGTATGTATATGGTTGTATGTGTATATATACATATATGTGTATGCAATATACATATGTGTGTATGATTAAAACATGAAGAAAGGAGGTAGAAAGATAGCCCAGGCTAGCCTCATTTGGTTTCCTCTTCCTCCTAACAGCACCAATCTCAATTAAGCCTTTCTGAACATCTATAGGGAAAGCCCTGCAAATGAGTAGTACCAAGCATGCTCTCTGGGTCCTTCCAACTTAGTCTACACAAACAGTAGATGTATGGCAGCATCAGAACAATGGCCCCCCACCCCGAAGCATCATGGGCAGGGAGCTAGGAGGCACAGAGTAAGCAGCCAGCTAATCCCCAGATCCTCGTCAGTCACTGGGATGAGAGAAGCCGGTCTTTCTGCACCTTGGGCAACAACATTTGGAGGAATAATGAAGTGCGCTGGGGGGAGGCGAATGCTTTCTGATAGGGAGACATATGGGGCTGTCATGGTGACGAATGGACAGGAAGGCCCCTTCTCTGCCATGCCATTCTTTTGACCTTCAATGTCCCACCCCAGTCTTGGCCCCTTGGCACCTTGTGCAGAGCCAGAAGAGGGAGCTACACAGTAGATAGTCTATCCCTTCAGTTAGAGAGGAGAGAGGAAAAAAAAAAACATAATGTGAGTTTTGCTTATTCCTCATTAGACAGAGATGATAACCTTTTCACTGTTGCCATGAGGGAGAGCGGAAGAGGAACACCCATGACTCAGTTCCTTCCTCTGTAAAAGGAGAGGTTTGGATTAGAGGATCTATAGAATTTCATTCTAAGATTCTGTCTGTCTACAAACTGACCCTGCCCTGCTCCCTCCTCCTCACACCTTTCCCTGCTCCCATTTTGCAGAGGGTCAAAGAGGAAAGAGGGAAGATTCTCTTTGTTTTTTCCTTGTATCTTGGTATTATTACTCACTTGCCCCAGTTAGAAGTTCTTTCTCATTCCCTACCACCTGACCTACTAATGGGATTCTAAGAGATGCCTCCTTAAAAGGCCAGGCTTGCAAAGAACTGCTTAAATCCTGGCCTTGGCAATGCTGAATTGTGAATAGGTGCTGAATACCTTGGGATGAGAAAAAAAATGGTATTCCATCATCTGGGCCATATATCTCAAGCCCTGAGTCCATCTGCCAGTAAAGGCCACCATTCAGGCAGGGAGAGTTCTCAGAGAACGAAGGGCCTAAAGATAATAATCCTTTCTTCGTGACCCATCTACTACATTGGATACCATTTGCCACTCTCTCCTCTTAGATGTCGTCTCCTCTTTGGGATTTCTCAACGTTACTCTCTCCCGGTTCTCTTCCTACCCATTTGACCACTCTTGATTTTCCTTGCTGGTTCATGATCCATGACTTCTAACTGTGAACATTAACCCAAGGAATGGAATGAACGTGTATTAAGCATCTCTTGTGTGCCAGACACTGTGCTAAGCACTTTACAAATACTATCTCATTTAATCCTCATAACCCTTTTCCTAGAGTCTGCATTAAGACTGTCCTAGGCCTTTTTCTCTTTCCCCTTTACACCAGATCTCAAGCAAGGTTTGTTTGTTTGTTTGTTTTTTTGTATTTTTAAGCAATCGGGGTTAGTAACTTGCTCAAGGTTACACAGCCAGTTATTTCTGGGTGTGGTGCTGAGTGTCTGAGCCTGGGATTCGATCTCCAGGTCGTCCCAACACTGGAGCCGGTACTCTTACTCGCTGAGCCACCTGGCCGCTCCTGATCTCAAGCAAGTTTGTGAACTTGAACGGGCAAAAAATCTACACTTGATTTAAATACATTTGGTTTCTTTTGTAATCCTTTGTATTTTCTTTCATGCATTAAAAAATATTATTCCAAGAAGGGGCCTATAGGTTTCCCTAGAAGTACCAAAGGGTTCCATGAACTGACAAAAAGTGGGGGAAGGGTTTGGAGTTTTTGTTTTATTGAGACTAAGTTTACATGTGTATGTGTATATATGTGAGTTAGCATGTGTATGTATATACACACGTGTATATGTGTATATGTATTTCTTTGTGTGTATAGGCATGTATGTGTGTGTATGTATATATTCAGGCCCATGCTCTCCCTTAACCTTCAGTCCCACATTGCTAATTCACTAGCGGACATTTCCAACTGTATGCTCGATAGACATCTCAAATTAAGCATGTCCAAAACTGAACTTATGATCTTCTTCCCCGCCTCCCAATTTCACCCCTCTACCAAACTACTATTTCTGTTGAAAGCAATATTGTCCTTCTGGTTTCTTAGGCTTATAACCTTGGCATTATACTTATTCTCTTTCACCATCTAATCAACTGATATACCCTACTATTTCTATTTACATATCTCTCACATTATTTTTGGCCCTCATTGCTTCTCTCCTAGTTTTGAATCAGCTCCCTAATTGATCTTCCTGTCTCAATTCTTTCTTCCCTCCAGCCTATCCTACACACTCTAGCCAAAGTAATTTTCCTTACCACAGGTCTGACCATATGATTCCTCTATTTAACCAACTCCAGTGGCATCCTGTTGTGTCTAAACTCCTTTGTTTAGCTTCTAATGTGTATAATCTGACCTAGACTTATCTTTCAGATGTTTGTATTATAGAATCCTTCCCTTCCTATACTCTGTAATCCAACCAAATGAGAATTCTCTCTGTTCTTCATATGCAATACTCCATCTGCTCTCTCCATACCTTTGTACTATATATTCCCAATGCCTAGAATGCACTCCTTCCTTCCCTTCAACTCAGAGTCTCTCTCTCAAGCACCATCTTTTGCACAAAGCCTCTACTATCTCCCCAAATATTAGCGTTTCCCCCTTCCCAAACTACCTAGTGAGACAAGAATTAATCATTTGTGTGGGAGCATGGAAGCAGGGCATGGATAGCACTGTCCTCTGGGCTATAAAAGAACTGGTTTTAATGATAAATTGGTCCATGTTTGACCCCAATTTCAAAATGAGAATATTTAGGTCAGACTACAACTCTAGAAATTGGTGGTTGGGGAAGGGAAGAGTTGAGCTTCTTGGTAATATGGGGAAGAAAAAATGGGAAAGCATTACCATTTATCACATAGGAGGAGGAGAAAAAGGAGAAGGGATGGAAGGAAGAAGAGAGGAAGGAAGAGTGAGTAGGAAAGGAGAAAAGAAAGAGAAAGTAAGGGAAAAGGAGAAAGTAAAGAAGTAGAATAGAGAGAGGAAAAAGAGAGAGGAGAAAAGGAAGGGGAGAAGGAAATCAAGGGGAAGGGAGGATAAAGGAAAGGCAAACAAAAAGAACATTGGAGATGGAGAGGAAAAGGAAGAGGAATGTGAAGAGGAAAGAGAAAAGTAGGCAAACAAATAGAGGTAAGAAAAGAGATATAAGAAGTATGAGTAAGAGAGGTGAAACAAGAAAGAAAGAAAGAGGGATAATGGTCACCCCCAGTCAGATTGTGATATGAAGTCACAACTTCCCTGAACCAATGAAACTCAACTCCCTCCTCCACCATCCCAGCCATGTGTCTAGCCCCTCACTCAAGGGCTTCCCACTATTTCTGTACCTGCAGCCTCACTAAGTGCCAATTTTTCTCCAGAACTGTTTAAGTTTAGAGGAACAGTAGCTGTAGGGGTAGAGAGAAGAAATGTCTTAGGCCTCTCACAAAAAGGACCTAGCTAATCATTCAAAATGAACAGGCCTGAATAGATTGGTAGAAAAAGTTAATCATTTGTCAAAATATATTAATTCCCCCATCCCTACTCCACCCCCCAAAAATCCCTGTTAAACCTGGAAAGTAACTTTTACTCCAATGCCCCCATTTTATACTTGGGGAAAAACCAAATTCCAGAAAAAAGCAAGTGACTAGTCCCAGGTTACACTATTAATAAATAAAAGTCTGAGGTAGAACTTAAACTCTTGTCTTCTTTTTTTTTTAACTCTTGTCTTCTGATTCCAAATCTATCCCTCTTTGTATTAGCCTACATTATACTATTCTTAAGGGCAGCTAGGTGGCTCATTGGATAGAGTGCTGGATCTGGAGTTAGGAAGGCCAGAGTTCAAATGTGACTTCAGGCACTTATTAGCTGGGTGACCCTGGGCAAGTCACTTAACTCTATTTGCCTCAGTTTCTTCATCTGTAAAATGAGAAGGAAATGGCAAACCATTCTGGTATTTTTGCCAAGAAAACCCCAAATGGGGTCACAAAGAGTTGGACTTGACTGGACAACAACTGAATTACATGCTGTCCTTAAGCCCCCTTCCACACTGTTACTTAGCCTCAGCTGACCATTGTTGGTCTGGGCCAGTTTGGAAAAAAAAATAAAGTAGCTAGATTCCATGTAAGTAGACTCAGACCCAACTATATTCTTTGCCACCACCACTCCCCACCCTCAAGCACCAGAATTAGGATCTTAATACCTAATCTGGATTCTGTTTCCTATGTTCTTCTTATTAAGATATACCTCTCAAGCCACTCCATTAAGATGTGCTCAATAATGTCTCCCCATACTCCACCCTCCAATAAGCAACCTATCCCTAGATCCCTGAATTGGCCCAAATTATGAAGCAAGCCATGCTTATCTTTATTAACACTACCCTATCCTACCCTTTTCCCCATTGAGACTCAACATTTTTTTAGTAAACACTCTTATTTCTCCTCCCCACCCATCACTCTCTAATTATACAATACTTCCTATGGGTGCACAATAATCCTTCACTGGTGACATTTATATCTATTTACATTTTAGAAGGAACCTTTTGGAAGATATAATGCCTTAACCCAAAGGAGGGGTACCAAAGATGGAGATTTCAAGCAGCATGACAGACCAGAGGGGAAATAATTTTGTTAGGGACCCCACATACATTCCTTAAATCACCATGTAGTTAAGATTTGATTTTGCCATTGGGGTATGGCATTGGACTTATCTGGAGGGGTTGCTTAGTCATAGAAACATTTCTTTCAGTGTCAGAAGTGGGTTGAAACTCACTTCCACCCATTCTGTATTCATCACCATTCTAAGCACACACAGCAGTGGCTTCTCCAAACCCTGGTATTACAGGGATCTGGGCCACGTAAAGTAAAAGTAAACATCATTAAGGAAAGAAGATCCTACTAGACTTTCTGTACAGTTGAACTGCCTGGAGAAACCTGCTGGGGGCAGGAATAAAACATATGACTCTCCAGTCATCTCTTAATCCCAGTTAATATTCAGACGCATTCCCCTGTTCCTCATGTTTCTTTTCCTGAAAGCCACTATCCTTTTGTTTTCCAATCCACATACATACAGAGAAATGCATACATACACACATATGTACACACAC
>NW_027187419.1:3441636-3444021 GCF_028583685.1 Petaurus breviceps papuanus | reverse complement strand
AACTATCCCTTACAGTTCCATGAAATTTGCAAATATAACAAACTTACGATTTATGCCTTCACTGAAATTAATGGTAAAAACTGTTCCCTCTTGTCTGTATCCCCAGCACAGAAGACATTCTTGGAGCACTCCATTAGAGACTATATGCCAAGCTGACATTGAAACATTAATAATTACTCTTTAATTTGGTCATTCAGCCTATTCCAACTACCCCAAGTGTAACTAACATAACATCTTGCCCTTATCCACCAGGATAATATGAAGCATTGCCAACTGCTTTTCCTGAAATCTGTCTCCATAGCATTCCCCAGATCGACCAGTCATTATTCCATCTTAAAAAAAAAAAAAGTGGTTTGCCTGATATGACTTATCCTCAATGTAGCCACTCTGCCTGTTAGAGATCACTGCTTCCTTTTCAGAGGCTCACAAACCATCCTTTTAATAATTCTCTCTAAATAATTTGTTCTAGAATTTTGTCAAGAATCAAAATCAAGAATCAAGAATCAAAATCTAGTTTCCAAATGAGGAAAAAGGGAGACATCTGTAAATTATGGGCCAATGAAACAAAATGAGTGGTTCTGCCCTTTCTATGTTCTCCATTATCATCTTCCCATACAAGATCAGCAGATATCCCATCTCTTTTTTAAACTTCCCTTTGCTCCTAACTTACTCTTAAAAGGATCTCTCTTTTTTGGTCCTTAGCATTCAGCATCAACCAAGTGCATTCTGAGCTTTATCATACCTGATATTATTCTTATGGAACTATGCCACTTATCATAAGGTAATAGGTCAAGGACTGGAAGAGAATTTAGAGGCCATATAGTCTTAGAATCATAAGATCATAGATTTAGAGCCAGAAGGAGGACTAAAAATTATCTAAACATCTCAATTCAACATATGAAGAAATTGAGAACCAAAGATGTGTAATGACTTGCATAAGGTCAGCCTTGATGACCCCAGCCACTTAGGTCTACTTGCTCTGAATTCAGAAGTCTTTCCATGATGTCACATGGCTTCTGTTCAACTCTTTCTTTTTATCCATGAGAAAACTCACACCCAGATTGGTTAAGTGACCAAGGTCACATAGTAAAATGGCCGTGTCTGAATTTGAACACAGGTCCGCTGACTCAAGAACTAGTATTCCTTCCTCTACCACCCTGGTTCCCTCATTTTGTATTGTTTTCATCCATTATCTTCCCTTGCTGCTGTGCTTCTGTATGCATATGACATATGTATACATATATATGTATACACACACATATATATACACATATGAAATACAAGCTAGTTAAAATGAATGCACAAGAGAATTCATTAATCTCCTTAGAAACCAACTCCTTTTTCTTCCTCATGGGAATCATTTGTGAATTTACAACTATATACAAATAATCATACTATAATTCAAGTCAACAAGCATTTATTAATGATACTTAAAAATGCAATATATAATATTATAATACTACAACATGTAAATGTCTGAGAGACACAGGCAAAGTATTTCGAGAGTTTTTAGGAGGAATGAACCATTTCTAGTCAGGTGATGCAAGGAAACTTCATAGGGGAGGTGCCATTTGGATTGGACAATGGAAGATGAATTCACACAATGTCACACACATTGTGCCATGTTACACATATGCATGTCATGCACATGAAACATCATGTCACTTTTATGTCATGCCACATTGCTCTGTGTTGTGCATATGGCATGTGGCATTACAGATATGTTGCATAATGTCACTTCTATCCAGATTGCCATGCACATGCCATGCCATGCATACACACATTGTGTTGAGTCATTTCATACAATTGTCATGTCTGTATCACACACATGTCATACCATATTGTAAATATACCCTGCCATTTCATGTATATGCCATGTTGCACATTGCCATGGCATGCCATAGCGTATGTTGTGCAGTGATGTTTCACACATTGTCACAATGCCATGAAACGCATGCCATGTCATGTCATTCAGGTGCTATTTCATGATACCCCTATGCTATGTCATCACACAAATACACTATGATGAATCAGACATGCTATTGGATAACATATATTTAATATGATATATTTATTAGATACATGTGATGAGATAAGATAAGATTTCTCCTCATCCTCGGACTCCACCCTTAGGTGTACAACCCTTTCTTAGCCCACCTTGGATCTGTTGCCCAGAACTGGATAGTAAGTGAGAGAGATGCAGTTGGCTCCTGTTACTGCATCTTACACAAGGCTAAGCCCCTCTCTGCTGGATCTAGTATGTTTTCTTGCCCTGACCCGCTCTTCATGTACTAGAATGCTCCTTATGGCCATTCCTGGATTGATCTTATTGCCAAGGAGATAGATAGATAGATAGATAGATAGATAGATAGATAGATAGATAGA
>NW_027187419.1:3418263-3441626 GCF_028583685.1 Petaurus breviceps papuanus | reverse complement strand
AGATAGATAGATAGATAGATAGATAGATAGATAGATAGATAGATAGATAGATAGATAGATAGATAGATAGATAGATAGATGGATAGACAGATGGATAGATAGATGGATGGATAGATGGATGGATGGATGGATGGATGGATGGATGGATGGATGGATGGATGGATGGATGGATGGATGGATGAATGGATGGATGGATATGTGTATACACACATACATATAATATATAAAGACACATAAATATACACATTCTTATGTGGAGGGCAATGAGGAAAGGCATTTCAGGCAGGGAAAATTGTGTAAGCAATAGCACAGAATTGCAAAACCTGAAAGATGGTTTTTAGAACAGTGAGTATGTGATTTTTTTCTGCTACAACAATTCATGAAGACTGTCAACTAAGGCAGAGAGGATGTAATATGCACTGTAGAGAGAGAACCCACATCCATGAAATCACAGATCTTTGAAGTCATGAAGGAAGTAGTACAACTAAAGGGGAGCATGAGCATTGATTAAGGCTATAAGGCTGTATGTAGGTTTAAAGAATCACAGAATCTCAGTTGGAAGAAGCCTCAGAGGTCATCTAGACCAACCTAACCCCCAAAAAGAAATTCCCTTTAAAACATTCTCAGCAAAAGACCATCTACGCTCTGCTTGAAAAACTACAGTAATGAGCAATCCACTAGTTTCTGAGGCATTCTATTCCATGAATGTGCTGTCCTAATGGACAGCCCTAATGATTAGGGAGTGTTTTCTTATTTCAAGCTGAAAATGGCCTCTGTAACTTTTACATATTGCTCCTAGTTCTCTCTTATCCCCCCTGGGGATAAGCAGAATAAGTCTTCTTTCTTATGACAGTTCTTCAAATGCTTGAAGACAGCTATCATGTCCCCCTAAGTCTTTTCTTCTACAAGCCAAACATTCCCAATTTCTTCAATCAATCATCCTATGGCATGGTTTCCAATCTTCTTGCCATCTTCCTCTCCCTCCTCTGGACATATCCCTATTTGTCAATGTCCCTTCTAAAATATTGTTTCCAGAACTGAACACAATATTTCACATGTGTTCCTACCAGGGTAGGGTACATCAGGACCCTTGTTTCTTTCATCCTGAACTCTCTGTAACTATTAATATATGCTAACATCAAATTACCTTTTAGGGATGCCATATTTCCCTGAGCTTGTAGTTCAGTAGAAGTCTAATATCCTCTTTTCACATGAACTTTGGACTATAAACTACAATCTACCCACCATCCCGTGCTTGCAAAGTTAATATTAAATAGATTCGGGAATTTAGATATAGCTGTATTAAATTTTATCCTTTATTAACTCCCAACATTCTAGCTTACCAAAAATATTTTGGAACCTGATTATCATATGATGTTAAGTATTACAGCATGCTTTGTATATTTTACACTCTGAAAAGTCTGAAGAAGCAGATCATCTACACAATTCTCTCATTGACAAGAAATATGTTGGCCAGCACAGAGTCAAGGACACTGCATCAGACACTTCTATTCAGACGGACTTAGATTCATTTATTAATGTTTTGGGGGATCCTATTCTTTCAATAATTTCTAAATCACCTCACTTTAGTAGTTTACCCCATTTACCCTGGTCATGTTCTTGTCATTCACCCTGCTGCTAAACCCTCCGAACCACCATGGTTTTAGAGACCATGTCCTGGGAGCCATACTCTACTTAGCATTGGATTAGACAGTCCCTAACCAGATCTTGTTTCATGTTCTATATGGCCTTCTACTGTAGCCATCTTTATGCCATCTACCATGTTACCATGTGTCTGTCTTCCCCTGTTATACATATCCTTTTCCACTTCTTTTCCTGGGAAGTCATGATTAATAAATGTTACCACTGGTTCTGGAAAGAATCTACCGGTCATTAATTCCCTCTGTGGCTACACTCATCATCCTTGTGACTTCCCGGACTGAAATATCGTCCATAGGGCTACAATCCTTGATATTTGTTGATGGTCTCTGTTAGAAGGCAAATTCCTTGGAGTTTTAGGCTGCCTTGTTTTTATATTTTCATCCCCAGTCTCTTTATCTGATTTGGTGATGTTTTCACTCATGTCTTTCAGTGTTAGACACTGCTGTAAGGAGAGAGGCTATTAGGAGTTCTCCCCTGCAAGGTCCTATGGCCTGTGAAAGAGCCTCAGTCCTTAGCCCTCCCTTTTTGTTTGTTTTCCCTATAGGTGAAGGAAATTGAAGTCTTTGACATTGTAAGTTTGAAAATTCAAGAGGGTGCTCTGGCATCCTGGTGTTCCAGAGTCGGGTTTCCAGACCCAGTACAATATTCATGTATCAAAAACAAGGAGTGATATTTGGAAGTGACCTTCAGGGTCCCCACCCAGCAGTAGCCAAAACAGTAGAGACATCAACTTGGTACAACCAAATGCCATGTGAAATTGGAGCTAAGTTATGAATCTACTATCCCAGGGACCAAGGTGTTGTATGGGAGGGGAGTAGAGTATGTCCATAAGGTATGTTTTTGCTATAACTTCCCTTTTTAAAAGTTTCAAAAAGATAAAAAATTTTAAAATATACTGCCAGGGCTTAGCACAGTGCCTTACACACAAGTGCTTAATAAATGTATTCCTTTCTTTCCTTTTAACCTTATTCCTCCTTGCTTCCTTTTCTTTTTTCTATCTCCCTTCTCTTTCCTTCCTTCTCTCTTCCTTTCATCTTTATTTTCTTTCCTCCCTCCCTTTCCTCTTCTTTCCCTCTCTCCCTCCCTCCCTTCACTCCCTTTCCTCCCTCTTTACCTTTCTCCCTCCCTCCTTCCCTTCACTCATTCCTTTCTTCCCTCTTTCCCTTCCTTCCTTCCTTTCTTCTCTCTTCCTTTCATCTTTGTTTTCTTCCATTCCGTCCTTCCCTCCTCATTCCCTTTCTTCCCTCTTTCCCTTCCTCCTTCCTCCCTTTCCTCCCTCCCTTCCTTTCTTCCATCCTTCTTCCTTACTTCCTTCCACCCTTCTTTGGTTCCTGCTTCTCTCCCTTAATGACCTAATTAGCTCACATGGATTTAATTATCATTGCTATGCTAATGACTTTCAAATGTCTATATCCAGCCCTATTTAGTTGCTCTTCTTTGCTCCAATCCTACATGACCATTTGCCTTTGGACACCTAGATATCCCATAGGCATCTCAAATTCAACATGTCCAAACAGAATTCATTATTTTTACCACCAACCCCAAGCCCATCCCTTTCTGAAGCTGATCATTTGTGTTAAAGGCACCACCATCCTTCCAATTACCCAGGTTAGGAATTTTAATTTCATCCATGAGTCCTCACTCTAACTCACCTTACATTTTCCCACAGCCGCCAAATCTTTTCATTTCTACATGCACAATATCTCTGCCTATCTATTGCCTTTTCTCCACTCATGTAGCCCTCATCATAGTTCAGATTCTCATCATGTCTCTCCTGGACTACTGCAACACCTATTAATTAGTCTTCCTACTTTATATCTTGCCCTACTCTGAACTATCCTCCACACACCTACCAAAGTGATTTCTTACAGTAGTCTGGCTGAGCCATTCCCCTGCTCAATAAACCCTAGTGACTCCCTCTTACTTCTAACATCAAATATAAATTCATCTTTTGGCATTTAAAGTCCTTTCCAACCAGGTCCTAACCTACCTCTTCGGTGTTATTACACATTACTCCCCTCTCAGCACTCTATTGTCCAGCCAAATGGACCTTCTTACTGGGTTTCATACCCATCACTCAATCTCCTATTTCTTTACCTCAGCTCCAGTCATCCTCCATACATGGAATTCATTGCTTCCTTACCCTTCACATTAGAATCTTTTTTTTTTCTTTCAAGGATCAACTCAATTGCATCCTTCTACAAAGTTTTTCTTGATCCTTAAAAAGCCTCTAAATGTCTTTCTTTCAAACCACTTTTGCATCTGTTTTGTATAAAATTGATATATACTTATGTATGCACATATTATCCCTACATCTAATTTACAAATTTTCCAGAGCAAGAACCACTTGACTTTTGTCTTTGTATCCTTGAAGGCTGGCACATAGTAGGTACTTTACAAATACTTGTTGATTGATAGATTGTCTATTTGACACATTCTTACATACTTTGTATGAAGCCCCAGGTGTGCTTTGTCATTACCCTCTTGTTATCAGTCTAGCAACATTTCCCAATAAGGAAAATTAGGTTAGGATAGTATGACCTGACTCTTAGTTTTCCTTTTCAAATTTCACTAATCATCCTTTAATAATACTGTTTAGAATTTTCTGAGGAATCAAAGCCAAGTGTATTGGCTTATAGTTTGATGAAAACACCCACTTTCATTATGTTCTCCCTCCCCTTTTAGAGACCAATTTTCCCAAGCCATAAAAGGTCACTAAAGTGACAATGTGGGGAAGAATTAGGGGAGTGGACTGAAGACAGATCTTGTAAGAGTAGTGAAGGACAATGCAGAGGTCTAAAGCAATTCAAGATTTACACAATTTTCTGAAAAACAACTACAGATAGTTTTTGTTTAGCTGAAGTCAAAAGAGTATTACAAATTCAAATTCATAGGGATCTTTGTAGCCTAAGGTTCTTTTTAGTTTTACCCTGACCTAGCTTTGCCTCGGGAGAGAAGAGAATCAAAATAGACTTGTTGGGTTCTGGGTTTTGACCTCTGCTTGGCAAAATGGCTAAAAGGTAAGTAAAAGTGAGGAGTGAAGGAGAACAATATAAGAGCCTGGCTAATCTACCTACCTGATATAAATAATCAAAAATTAGGTTGTGTAGTGGATAGATCACTGGGTCTAAAATCAGGAAGACTTGAATTCAAATCTGACCTCAGATACTTCCAGACATGACCCCAGGCATGTAACTTACCCTGTATTTGCCTCATTTTCTTCATCTGCAAAATGGGGGTAATAATAATAGCATCTACCTTCCCCGGGTTGATGGGAGGACCAAATGAGATAATATGTATAAAGCACTTAGCACAATGCCTGGAACTTAGGACGTACTATATAAATGTTAGCTATTATTATTAAGTATCTACTGTATACCAGGCATTATGCTAGGCACTAACATCACCCTTAGTCCCTGCATGATTGAGGATTGATGGATGGGCCAATTCCCAGGATAACTACAGGGAAATTAGTGTGATCCTTTTGACTTTTAGGATAAGAATCTCTCTTTAAAGTTTGGAAAAAGCAAAGGAATGGTCCAAATAATCTCTCAAGGTCCCTTCAAGTCTCAAAATGCCCAGGAGCTATTCAAATATTTTCTCATAGTCATATGATTTTTGAATACCGAGAGACGTTCAAGACTATCTAATCCAACTCCCTCCTTTTAAAGAGTGGGAAATTGAGACTCAGAGATGGAAAACAACTTTCCAGTCATCACAAAGCATGTTAGCAGCAGATCCAGGATTCGATCTCAGGCTCTCTTCTCTCTAAATCCTCTATGCCATGGCTTTCTTTCTTCCCATCTTCCCTGCATGCTGCCCAGGAACCCCTCCCCACTTGCTTCCCATAGATGGCACTTCTACCCAGTCTGTGACTCATCTGTATTTACAACACACAAAACTTAAGATTTCTTCCCAAGCAAAAGGAAAAATCAACAAATTCAAACAACCTTTATTTTATTCCACTGTTATTAATACCCGATTTGATTCTATCCATTCCATTTTTACAGTCCTGTCTCCTACAATTGTGTGGCCTTGGAAACAATTTTATCGGAGCATAGGAGGCACATTATAAATACATTTTATATTGCACATTGTATTTTAAGCAAATTTGAGACATCTCTGATTAGGTGCCTTCCCAACGATAGCCTTGTTCAGACAGATAATTGCGTGCTGATTTTTATTTGATTTTTTTTTTTCAGCCTCGTTCTTTCCCCCTTGGCAAAGCCGCAATCTTGCACATACACGTCAGTGGATAAAAACCCTTGAAAATAACTCTTCAGAAGAAATCTAATTTACTTTTTAATCTGGTTCGGAAATTTGCCAGAAAAATTTCCACCGACAAGCACTGCCATTTATTACCACTTATCACACACCCTGCCCGTGCACTTGCTCCTGATGTGGATAATGTAATGGGGGCGGAATCTTCGGATACATTATTTATTTGATACGATCCCACCCCGATAAGATCTCCTAGCAGAGAAGAGGACAAAGTTTGACCTTATCCTTTCTCTGAGGAAAGGAAAGGAATCTTACCTTCTACTTTTTGCAGGAATTGTCCTCTTTTCCTGTCTGAATCCTAAAACCTGTACTTTGAGTATCAATGCAAGCAGTTCCTTACATAGGAAGCCCTCAGTGTTGAACTTTACCCCAAGGTCAATCGTTCCTTTACTTTGCAATCCACCCATAACAGCTATGCATGTCATCTAAGTCACATAGAACAGCATGTATTTTCTTATGATACTTGGAGTTATCTTCTAAAAACTATTTTGTACACATTTGTCTAATCTCCTTAGTTCAATTCAGAATATAACTCTGAACTAAGCATGGTGTTCATTCATAATAAGTGTTTATTAAGAGCCTACTATGTGCCAGACACTTAGCAGAGATACAGAAATAAATAAGACATGGTTCTGGCCCTCATGGAGTTTTTGATAAGAATAATAGCTGACAGTTAAGGATTGCAAGACACTTTGCTTACATAGTCCTCATGACAACTGTGTGAGGTAGGTGCTATTACTTCTCACCTTTTACAAATGAGGAAACTAAGGTCAAATCAACACTGAGTGCCAGGATTTGAACCTTCAAGTCTTTTTGACTTGAAATCCAGCATTCTCACCACATCAGCATTCCAATGTGTAGATCATCATAAATGCCCAGAGGAGGTAATAGTAATAACAATGACTAACATTCATATGGTGCTTACTGTGAGCCTCCCCTCCTGCTATGCTGGGCACTTTACAATTATTAGCTCATTCTATCCTCATGAAAACCCTGAGAGGTAGGCATTATTATTATCCCCATTTTACAGATGAGGAAACAGAGGCAAGTAGACATTAAGTGACTTGCCCAGGGTCACACAGCTAATAAGTGTCTGAGGTTAGATTTGAACTTAAATCTTCCTGATTCCAAGCTCAGTACTCTATCCATTGTATCTAGGTATGCAAGGAAAAATGTCATTTTTGATTAGGGGAACCAGGGAAGGCTTCATGGAGTAGGAGGCATTTGAAATCCTCAATTAAGAGTATAAATTCCTAGAGAGCAGGGACAATGTCTTCTACTCCTTTTGTGTTTTATACAGTCCTATGAATTCTCTGATTTTAGCTCACTGACTTGTGACTTAATGTGTCAATGAATGAATTCATCAGCATGTTGTTCAGAAAAGGGGTTGGGGTGATGTTGAAAATACTCAGAAGAGCTTCTTAACCTCCTGCCTACATGCTAAACATGGTTCAGAATGGCCTCTGAACAAAAAGCTTCTCTGCCATTTTCTGTTGTTGGTTCTTGGATAATTTTTTTTCTGTTCTCTCTCAGCAATTGCTGCCATTATTTCAGGCACTGACCTAATAGTTTTGGTACTGCTGCAAGTGGCCATGAGAGGAGGGAGGTGGGGTAGAGAAGCTAGTGATCGCACTAGATCAAAAATATCAAAACTAGAGAAAAGTATAGGAAAGTGTGTAGTTCATGGTGGCCAACATCCAAATAGAAACTACCAGGTCAGCAACCATGGAAATCAAATGAGAAGAAAGCACAGGAAAGAAGTTAAGGGGCAAACAGGAAATAAGAAAGACAGGGCAGCTGAAACACTCACAAATATCTGGTCCAAAGTCAAAATCAGAAGCAATGAGAGCCAGGAATAAATCAGGATGTAAGTCAAGGGTCAAATAGTGGTAGGTCAGTGTTACAGTTGAGAAGCAAAGACCAAATAGTGGTCACTGAAACTGCTTTGACAAAAGTGTGTTTTACACTATCTCCTTTTGAAGCCAACACCATTGATCATGATCAGGACTTAAGCTCTTGATCTGAGAAGGTATAAAAGAAATCATACCACCTACTATGGGGTATTTCCAATGTCCATGATGATGGGATTTGCCATTTCCCCCCTTTCACATCTCTTGTGATTACCCTCCTCAAAGTGTCTACTGAAGGAGAGTCAACTGAATCATGGGCTGGAAAAGAAAAGGAAGAAGGAAAAAAGAAAGAAAAAAACAGATAATTTTCCAACCAGGTGAAAATCACACCTCAACATTATTTTTATCCTTGAAGTTGCAACCTCAAGGTTCTGCCTCCCAAATCCTTACTTCCTACTAATATTGGAACTGTATTCAATAACCTCTAAGGACTCTTTCAGCTCTACATCTATGACCCTATCATCCTCTCCACTTGACCTTCACCTCAGGGGCTCTGGAAGTTCCAGGTCTCTCTATCCTACTCACACCTTCCCTCTGGACTTCTTTCCCCAACAATGGATATGTCAAACAGTGAGTCAATATACATTTATTAAGCACTTTACTATGTGTTAGGCACTTTGTTAAGCACTAAATATACAAAGACAAAACAACAACAACCCAGTGGTTCCTAATGCCAAGGATTTCACAGTCTAGTGGGAGAGACAATATACAAACAACTATGTACAAAAAAGTTATAGATAGAATAAATTAGAGATAATCAACAGAGGGAAGGCACTACTATTAAGGGAGATCAGGAAGAGCTTTTTGTAGAAGGTGAGATTTTAGTTGAGACTTGAAACAAGCAAGGGAGAGCAGGAAGCAGAGATGAGCAGGGAGAGAATTCTAGGCATGAGAGATCTTAGGCAGTGAATTTGCAGCGAAGTTTACTAACAAAATTTTCTCTCTTTCTCCCTGTTCTTTTTTCCCCCTTTCTCAGAGCTATGTCTCCTTTGGGAAGAGTAAATATAGAAAAATGACAACATGTACATTAATGCTCGTTAGAATGTCATCATTATATTTCGCCAAGTGTCTGCTAAGGGGATCCCTGAAGGACACTTAGAAGCCAAGCAGCTGCTCCAGATTGGTTCCAGCTCACATCTTGGAGAAATGACATTGAGATAAATACAGTATTTCAAGTAGAGTCCATGAGGGAAGGGTGGGAGCTGGGCTCTTTTGGGGGAGGGAGAAAAGTGGTGGTGACAAGTGGTAGTGGGGTACAAGGAACCCATGAATACCAAAAGTTCCCAGGGAAAGGAAACCTAGGAGTTAACCTCAATCTATAAAGCTCAGAAAGAATTTAAGGAAGGGAGAAAATAGATCCACACCTTGGACCTATTTAATCCATTCAGATTTCACAGTAGACAGTTATGGAAAACTCAGTCCTTTCACCTGCCTCAGTCATAATCTTCTTACTTTGTAGAAAGACAATAGGGGGTGCTAAAAACAAAATAAAAATAAAATATACTGGACTCAGCCTCAGGAAACCTGGATTCAAGTCCTTGCTCTAACACTTATTAGCTATTAGTCATATGACAATTGGATAGCAGCTTTACTTGTTAAACCTCAGTAACTTAAATCTGAGCTAAAATGCCACCTTCTGCAAGAGGCCTTTCCCAGTTCTTAATTCTAATGCCTTTCCTCTGAGATTTTCCCCAGTGTATCCTGTGTTTATCTTTTTTGCGTATAGTTGTTTGTATGTTGCTTCCTCCATTAGATTGTGACCTACTAGAGGACAGAGACTGTGCTCTCCTTTCTTTGTATCCCCAGTACTTAGCATTGTACCTGGAACATGGTAGGGAGTTAAATAATGCTTGTTGACTGACTGGCTGTTAAATTACAACACTGGTAGTATCTACCTCACAGGACTATTGTGAAAAAAAAAGTTTTCGAAATCTTAAAGCAGCGTAGAATTGTAATGAACAAAATTCACAAGGTTGTTGTAAGGAGAATACTTTGTAAATCTTCTAGCACTTTAGAAATACGTGCTATTAATCCAAGGTGAGTAACAATCAATGACCATGGAATAGAAAACTGCTTAGTGAATTCATGGAATCATAGATGTGCAGATTCATAGAATGTTAGAGCTAGAAGGACGATTAGATATTATAAAATGAAATAATGCATGCAAAGTACTACATAAATGTCACCTATTATCATCATCAACACCATCACCACCATCATCATCATTGTCTAACCTCACACTCTCATTTTATAACTAAGGAAAATGAAGTCCAGAAATTTTAATTATAATACTAGCAAATTCTGTGTGTATATTGCATGTATGGGGGGGGCATGACAGAAGGGCATGTAGTCACCAGGTGATTTACTGAACTATCTCTAGACTACATCAAACAATTTTGCTTTCCACACTTAACACCACTCAAGATGCATACAGCCAATCAAAATTACCTACTTCAATGTTTCTCACAACGGGCCATGGTACATTCTGACTTTTGAAATTATAGAATAATAGAATCTTAGCATTGAAAGTGACCTCAAAGGGCATTTAATACAACCTTTGTCCAAAACATAAATCTTATTTATAACATTCTTCCCTACCCTTCAAAATGGTGGTATAGTCTCTACATAAATTCCTCTAGTGAAGAGAAATTAAGTGCCTTCGCATTTCTTTTTCAAAATCCTTATTGTTAGGAAGATTTTTGTTAAATTGAGTTAAAATATGTCTGTCTATAACTTTCTACATTAGTCCTAGTTCATTCAGTACCTCTGAAGCAAAGCAGAACTGTCCAAGTCTTCTATAAACAATCCTTCAAGTGTTTAAAGACAGTGATCATGTTCCCCTTTAAGACTTCTCACCATTCTAAACATCCTCATATCCCTCAGTCAATCACCTACTGATGAAAATGTTACACAGATGCTCCAGTTTCCAAATCACATCATACTGATTGCATCAAATCCCAGAACACTACCAGTAATTCTAAATTAGATGTATGGTTACTTGAAAAAGTTCAGCTTAAACACCCACATAGGAAAAATAAAGGGGATGAAAGATGTGTGTTGGCAAGATTATAATATGCAATCCATTGAATTAACCCATCAATGTACATATCCTAGACTTATGTAACAACTGGACAATGAGTTGGACCAGAATTGAATAAAAGGAAATCAGACTGAATTGAATTTGAGAAATTTTGGAGCACCTTCAGTAATCTCATGCTGCCTGATGCTGCCAAAATTCACCTTTTGAACTTCAATATTCTTGCAGAATTGTGCAGTGGATAGAGAGCTAGCTTCCAAATAACAATGACCTGGGTTCCTACCCTTGACACATATGGGCTTCCTGACCCTCAGTAAGCCAGAACCTTTCAATGGCCCCCCAAGTAACTATCTAAGACTACCTATTGAAGAACAATTGTCAATCTACATTGGCAGAGGGAATTTTCTTCAATGGAACTCCAGGCAGTTTGGTATAGTAGAAAGGGCACTGCATTTGGAGTCATAAGACATAGGTTGGAGTCCTTATTCTACTATTTATTACTTGTGTGATGATCTTAAGTCACTCAACTTGTCTGTGTCTCAATGTGTTCTTCTGTAAAAAGAGGTGTTTTGGCTAGGTGGTCTATGAGGTTCCTTATAGTTTTAAATCTACAGTCCTATGAGTGACTTATGATAATGAAATCATCAATCTTGACCAAAAAATTCTCCAAGGGTTGATGTATAGTGCAGACTCATGGAACACTATGGCCTCCAAAGAAAGGGTGATGGGAGGATATATGGTAGGGATAAGAAACCCACAGGATGAGAAGTTATGAATTACTTAGGATCTATGCCAACAGAGAGAATTTCCATGCCTCCAGGATCAAATACAAAATCTTCTATTTGTTTTTTGAAGACTTTGACAACCTTCTCCCTCCTGCTTTTTTCCATCTTCTCATGTACCTTACTCCCTTTCATGTATTCTGTGATTCAGTGACTGTGATTTCTTTTCTGTTCCTTGTGAGCAGTACTCCATCTCATGCATTTTTACTGGTTGCTCACCATGTCTGGAATTCTCTCTTTCCTTATTCTTCATCTCTTGGCTTGCCTGACTTTCTTCAAGTATCAACTTAAATCAAACTTTTTGAAAGAATCTGTTTCCATTCCTTAATGCCATTGACTGCCCTCAGATTATCTCCAATTTATCATATCTGTAGATGTTTTCATACTGTATCTCATTAAAATGATCACCGTGAGGGCAGGACTGTTTTTGCCTTTCTTTCTATTTCTGGTGTTTACAACAGTTCCTCCTATCTGCTAATGAGTGTTTGTTGATGGCATCACAGATCCATTGATATATTTGAAATATAAGCAAATTTTATTTTGTTAACTTTAGTCCACTGGTCTAACCTATGAAGATCTTTTTGGATCCTAACACTTCCAACCTTTGCATTAACTATTCCTTCCAGCTTTAGGTTGTCTCCAAGTTTAGTAAGTATGTCATCAAACTATTGGCAAAAATGTTGCCTAGCCTAGGATCAAGGACAGAGCCTTATAAAAGAGCCCCACAAACCTCCCTGAAGGCCAGTCAATCATACTCTTTGGGTCCAGTCAAACAGTTCTCTATCTACATAGCTGTTAAATTCATATCTCTCCACCTTCTCCAGAAGGATATCATAAGAGATTTTGTTAAATGCTTTTCTGAACTCAGGATATCCATGGCATACTCCTGATTTAAAAGTCCTATAACCTAAGCAAAAAAAAAAGGAAATGAGGTTCCCATGCCAATTCCTAGTGACAACCTTGTCTTGGAATTATGGAAACTAAGAATTAGAAGTGACTTCAGAGGTCCTATCATCTAAAGAGTATCTGAACAAGAACCTCCTCCACCATACTCCCAGAAAGTAGTTATTTGACTTTTCCTTGAAGGATTCCAATGATGAATCAGCTCTTTCTCAAGGTAGCCCACTCTACTCCAATAGTTCTAATTGGTAGGAAGTTTTCCTTTACATCCAACTTCATTGCATATTATACCCATTGTTCTTTGTCTTATTCTCTGTGGCCAAGCAGAATGAATCTAATCCCTCTTTCTCATGGCAAACCTTCACACATTTGAAGATTGCTAACATACCTGCCTCCCCCCCCCAAATAACTACACCTTCGAATCTGCCCTTGCTGGTATTCTACAGGGAAAAGATTCCATTTCAAATTAATTGTCCTGGAATTCAAGGTCTTCCACATGCTGGCTTTGCCCTGCCTTTCCAGGCTTAGCTTATATTACTCCCCTCCAGGCACTCTCTTTTCCAGCCAAACTAGATTACTTGTCTCCTGAACAGATGTCCCTGCCTTTGCTCATACTATTCACTGTGTAGAATTTCATATATCTGTGTTTTTGCTTTTTAAATTCCTAATCATACTTTAAATCCCAGCTCAAATGTCATCTCCTCCATGAAGCCATGCCTTAATCCTCCTCATTAATGACCTTTTCCCCTCAGACCTTGCATACCCTTTTTTTTCCTGTACCTCTCTAGTGTTCTTATCCTGTCATACGAATTGTAGTTGTCTGTTTATCTTTTCTCCCTACTAAAATATAAGCTCTATTAAGGCAGTGACTCCACATAAGCTAAATATTCTATCTTCAATTGTATCTAGCACACTACACACAGTAGGTGCTTAACAAATATTGAATGAATGGAGTAGGTACGAATAGGTACAAGTTTCTATGCAGCCTTTGATTGGTAGTAGTTGATGCCAACAACTTTGCTATTGGTACAAGGACCAGTAATGATTTGTGCTTGGCTAGCATGAGAGAATTCTAATGTCATCTCCCGGCTAAAAGATATAGTAGAGATGGTAAATTCTAAGCACTTTCACATAAGCCCATCAAATCAAGCTCCCAGTGTGCACTGTGCTATACAGACCGGAGCTCCCAGCTCTTTGTCAAGTGATGACTCTAATATTTCCCTTCTCAGCACTTTCTAAATCTCTACATATGATCTTGAGGGAAAACAAAATCCTGGCCCCCAAAGGCTTTAAAACATCCTACACACTATACTTTCCTAATGCAATTCTCTTCTCTCTTTCTTCTCCCTCCTGCTCTTTTTGTTCCCTGGGCCCAAAGAATAAATACATCTTTCTATCTAAAGTCACCACACTGAAAGTCCTGACTCCCTCAGACATAGTGGAGGGAAAATGACTCATCTCTCATTCATTTGCTTATAACTCATGCTGATTTCTCTTGGATCCCAGGCCGAAGGAGTAAAAATCTCTTTGTCCTTGGGATAAATAGTCATTAAACAAGGGACTAGTGATAGAACCAGTGTGTTGGAAAAGTAGATATGGGAATAATCAGTGGAAAGATCCCTGCTGAATCAGTCTTGGTCTCTAAGTGAAAGAATATAGGAAAGCTAAGAGGTAAAACCGTATTCATAGAAATCTTAGAATCTTGGAGATAGAACGGGCCACAGAGGTCTTCTAGTTGAATTTGTACGTGGCCAGGAATCTCTTCTGTAATATCCTTAACAAATGATCACATGGCGTCCACCTGAAGACATCCAGTGTTGGAAAACATGTTAGACTCCAGCCCTTTCCAGGACAGCCCATTGTACTTCTGTACAGAAATTTTAAGAATTTTTTTTCTGTATTTTGACCCCACATATGACTCTCTACAAATTCTATCCATTATTATTAAGTTCATCCATCTGTAGACAAGAGGAGATACTCACAAGAGGAGTAAATTTAATGCCTCTCTTCTATAAGATAACCCTTCATATTCACTGTCCCAAAAGTCTTAGTGGTTAGGTATTAAAGTTAAAACTGCACTATAGTTCTGAGGGGGTGGAGTCAAGATGGCAGAGTAGAAACAGGACCTCAGTGCAGCTCCAGCTCCCACCACCTCCAATTCATGTAAAAGGGACTCTAAACAAACTTTGGAGCTACAGAACCCACAAAATGACACAGAGAAGTTAACCTCCCACTGAGGACAGCCCGGCAGGCTGGCAGGAATCAGCCAGCGCAGGGCTCTGGGAGCTGAGCCCAGTGCCACCCCGAGGTTTTAGCACCAGGGCGGACCTGACCAACCACCAGCTGGAAGGACTCCAGATTACCAGCAGCTGTGGCAGTCCAGAATTATCAACACATAGATGCTAAGGACAAAGTGAGAGGTCAGTGCAGTGTGGACTTTGGGACCCAGTAGTTGGGAGTGCGTTGACTTTTGCCCCTGGGGCAAGAAGCCAATGAGGGCTGCAGGGCAGCCACTGCAATGTGGCAGCTTCAGCTCCTGGTCTGCAGAGTGTAGGGGGACCAAGCAACCAGTCTGAGGGGTAATCATTCTTGCTTTAACCTGCTTGGACCTGGATTGCAGTCTAGGGTGGAAGTCCTGGGGTGTGTGACCAGCTTGCCAGAGCATGTGGAGGCTTCAGAGAGGGTGCCCAACTAATACTTCTAGCAGCTGAGAAAACCCCAGCATTTGGAACGAAGCTCCTCCATCTGGTGGCAGAGTCCTACTGTGGCAAAAGCCCAAAAGTCAAGTAATTGAGTGGCAAAATGACCGGGCAAAGGAAGCAAAGCAATACAACATTAGACTCCTATTTTGGGGACAAAAAGAATCAAAGCATGGAACAGGAGGAAGACAGTGAAGTCAGAACTCCTGCACCAAAAGCTTCAAAGAAAAATATGAGCTGGTTACAGGCCATAGAGGACCTTAAGAAGCATATAAGAGGGGTGGCCAGGTAGCACAGTGAGTAAGAGCACTGGCTCCAGTGTCAGGACAACCTGGGGATCGAATCCAGGCTCAGACACTTAGCACCCACCCAGAAACACCTGGCTGTGTAACCTTGAGCAAGTTACTTAACCCCAATTGCTTAAGGGTGGCCAGGTGGCTCAGCGAGTAAGAGCACTGGCTCCAGTGTTGGGATGAACTAGGGTTCCAAATCCGGGCTCAGATACTTAGCACCACACCCAGAAATAACTGGCTGTGTAACCTTGAGCAAGTTTCTTAACCCCGATTGCTTTACAAAAAAAAGCAGATAAGAGAAGTGGAGGAAAAATTGGGAAGAGAAATTAGAATGATGCAATAAAATTATGAAATGAGAGTCAACAGCCTAACTGAGGAAAATAACACCTTAAAACATAGACTAACTCAAATGGCAAAAGAGGCTCAAAAAGGCAATGAGGAGAAGAATGCCTTAAAAAGACGAATTTGCCAGATGGAAAAAGAATTTCAAAAGCTCACTGAGGAGAATCATTGCTTCTGAATTAGATTGGAGCAAATGGAAGCTAATGGCTTTATGAGAAATCAAGATGCTGTTAAGCAGATTCAAACAAATGAAAGAATAGAAGGCAATGTGAAATATCTCATTGGAAAAATCACTGACTTGGAAAATAAATCCAGGAGAGATTATTTAAAAATTATTGGACTACCTGAAATCCATGATCAAAGAAAGAACCTAGAAATCATCCTCCAAGAAATTCTCAAGGAAAACTATCCTGATGTTTTAGAGCCACAGCGCAAAATAGAGGTTGAAAGAATCCACTGATAACCTCCCGGAAAATATCCCAAAAAGAAAACTCCTAGGAATATTATAGCCAGGTTTTGAAATTCCCAGATTAAGGAGAGAATATTACAAGCAGCCAGGAAGAAACAATTTGAATATTGTGGAAACACAATCGGGATAACCCAGGATCTAGCAGCTTCTACACCGAGAGATCAAAGGGCTTAGAATATGATATTCCAGAGGTCAAAGGAGCTGGGATTAAAACCAAGAGTCACCTACCCAGCAAAACTGAGTATCATGTTTCAGAGGAAAATATAGTCATTCAGTGGAATAGAGGACTTTCAAGCACCCTCGCTATCAGGAAAATCCACAAAAAAAAAATTTTTGGCCTTCCTTTCATACCAGAGAAGAAGTCTAAATTATTATGGTATTTAAAAATAAAATATGCTGATATAATACAATTCTATGCATATATTTTCTTAAGAAGTTGAGATTGAGAGATTAAGTGACTAGCCCAGGGTTATACAGCTAGTATCTGAGGCAGGCAAATTTAGGTCTTCCTGATTCCAATTCCTGAACTCATCCTAGAAATAATAGGTAGCCACTGAAGCTTTCTGACCAGACCTGTGCATCAGAAAGATTCTTGGGAAAAGAGAAATTGGAAAAGAGAAAGACTAGAGGCAGGAAGACCTGTAAAGAGATCATTGCAATCATTTAGGCAACAATTGATCAGGTCCTAAGCTCCTCTCTTAGCACTGAACCTACCAGCTATAGGTGAAAAGTATCCTTTTCAAATACAAGAGGAAAATTGGTAGAGTGGAAAGACCATTTGACCTGCTGTCAGGAGCAGTGCAGGTTCAAATCCCAACTTTGACATTTATTAGCTGTGTGATCCTGATCAAGTTAATCAGCCTCTCTGAGCCTCTCTTTCCTCATCTATAAAAGAAAAAGAAAAATACCTGCAATGCTTACTTCATGGGGTTGTCTCAAGGACAGTACTCTGTAAAGGTGAAAGAGTTACTGAAACACAATTGGACAGCATGTTAAAAAGGTCAGCTTCCAAGAACAAGTTAGTCACCATTGCATCATGAAACCCTTCTGAGTATTGTGGAATTAGTAATCTTCTGCCTTTCTACCTGAAGACCCCATCTCTGTGACAGGCCTCCCTTTCTGAGGAACAGCCTTCTCTACTTCCTAGAGAAAATTGGGGTCATGTCCCCAGTGGAGCCTGCCTTGAGAAGAAGAGATAGAATTCAGTCCTACAGTGGGGCAATCAGAGTAAGCAATGCCATAGGATGATAGAACATGGGTGATTGGGGCCACTTCCCATACTTTCTCATCTTTCTTGTACATAATTCCAACCTGTGGCAAGATACAATTGCTAGAAATCTAAAAATAAGATATATGATATATGAAGTTTTTTTCTTTCTTTCTTTCTTTCTTTCTTTCTTTCTTTCTTTTTTTCTTTCTTTCTTTCTTTCTTTCTTTCTTTCTTTCTTTGTCTTTCTTCTTTCCTGACCCCATACTATGTGCCTTGTTTGTCCTTTGTGCTTGAAGAGGACCAAAGTGACACCGTGATGTTAGGGTCAATGTACAATGTGTTTGATTGTGGCTGATCAGATCAATATGAGCTTGGAAGGCTCTACCATAAGTTGGGTACAAATAGTTCATATGGCCATTAGAGAGGGAGATGTTTCTAAATTTGCACATCTCACATTTCTTTTGAGCTACCACAATTCTGCTTTGCTCATAAAGCACAGTGCTTTCTTTGATGCGGAAAATAATGAAATAGTAAAATCGTACGGGTGATGCCTCTTGACTCGTGCGTAAATTGGATTTAAGTGAAGCAGAGTTGCGAGAAGTCATCAGCCTCACTCTCTCTTCCAGAGTCATTGGAGCCCAGTGGCAAGACAAAAGTCAAGACAACTGGTAATGACTCTGGATGCGGTGGATGACCTTGGCATCTTTGGGCATCTGACCAAGCTCTAAGTGCTCCACAGTGCCTGCTTCTACTGCCTTCATGGACCATTGAAACACAAAATGTTCACATCTGCCTATTCCTCTGGAGAAGTCTTCACATGCTTGGGGTAGACACCCCCCTAACTCACCACTGCATTTGAGGCCCATTGGTTGCCTTCACCTTGGTTTAGCCCATCTGCCAAGATAGTTTTACTGGAGTGTGGCTGCTGGGCATGTTACAGCTTCTTAGAGCCACAGGTGAGAGCTGGGTGGCAAGTGGACTCCAAAAGTGGGTGAGCAGCCCTCACTACCGCAGTGCTATTCCTCCCTGAGACCCCATACCCTCCACTTTAGGCATTTCAGGGAATACTAAAGCACATGTAGCCAGATCCCATAGTCCCTTAAGGAGCTTGCAATCTAGTTGAAGGAATGAAATTAACTTTCCAATTTATCTTCGTACTACTCCCTCCCCCGTGCACTCTACTTTATAGTCAAACTGGCCTTCCTGCTACTCTGTACATGCCATCCTATCTCTTGTCTACATTCCCTTGTGCAGTCTGTTTCTCATGCTTGGGATAGTCTTCATAATCTCTGACTCCTTCAATCTCTAGATCCTTTCAAGGCTTGCCTCAAGTGCTACCTGGGACATCAGGCATTTCCTGATTCCTTAATGGCCCCTCAATTTGTTAGTGCCATCTAAAAATTATTTTGTACATATTTTGCATGGCTTATATATGTACATGCTATTATACCTTCCTTCCTTCTCCCAAGTAGAATGTAGTTGTCTGGAGGGCAGGAACCATTTTGTTTTTGCTTTTGTCTTTTTATTCCCATCCCCAGTATAGTACATGGTACATAGTGGGCTTTAAATGTTTATTGAATGTAATGGAAAAATTAAAGAATAATTAAAGGCTGAACTATATGTTTTAAGTACATTTAAGTACAGTAACAATTTCATAGAAGATAAAGGCTCACAAGGAGGAATCAGGGAGAGTTCCAAGGGAGTGAAATTTAAGGAAAGCCTTGAAGGATGAGCAATATTTGTAGTCAGAAAGGAGGGAAAGCATTCTAAACAGTGAGAATGGGAGCTAAGAGGAAAGAAGTCTGAGAAAAAGGACAGAGGTACGGATGAACTGATCAGCGGGCTTTGAAGACACCAGCCTGTGTGGAGAAGGAGATATATGCTGAGTATATGGTTCCATGGTCTAGTGGGGCTGACTCAGTCAAAAGGCATAATAGGCCCTACATCACCCAAGAACATCAGAAGCAGCTAGGAATTTAGTACACGTGACTTTCCAGTAAAAAAAAAAAAAAGACCTATATTTTAGAGGAAAAACTTGATTTAAAAAACTTTCTTATCAGCAGTAGATTCACATGGCTCTGGATTCTTTGATCAGTAAGTTCACCCACTCCCAGTCATCCTATAGATTACATCATCTCTCTGAAACTCCAATGACTAATGTTCTCTCTCGTCCTGTCCAGTTCTAAATCTGTGATTCTTTAAACATACTATTAACCTGGCCTGACTTGTGGACTATGTCTACTCTGTCACTGACTCAGGGGAGATTATTCCTGTACCTCACCTGATATTTTCCTAATTCTTGGTACTTATGAGCATGAAAACAGAGATCAGTATCAGATAATGCTAAATAGATAACATATAACACGGGACTTTTAATTGCATAAAATAGAATACATAGTATTACAAAGGAAATTAATCATATTAAAGATTCAGCTTTTTCTTCATCTGGCCACATGAAACTATCCATGGACTTCAGGTTAAGAAACTTTGGCACAGATGAAAGTGATATGTAGGGAACTATGGGGGTGGTGGTGTAGAGCTGATTTTAGAGAAACTTTAAGGTAGGGGCAATAAGACTTGGTGATGGGTTTTAATCATTCACCAATTTAACATAGCTTTTGGAGATATGTTTTGGCAGAAGCCTTATGGCCACAACCAAAGGACAATTCCAGTTATAAGGAAAAGGCCCCAAGTCCTAGAAAGGTGGCTTGACACTGCCTTGGGTTCCCTTTATTTCACATAATACATGTGTTCGCCCACCTAGCTGTCTGGGAAGATGTATTCAGGACAAATGTACATTGCTTTTCCCTCCTTCTGAGGCTGCAGGCCCCTCTTGCCATGTATCCATAAAGCAAGCGACAAGGACAAGTGTATGAGTATACTTCAGGGAGGAACAGAAGAAAAAAAGCCAATTCTCATACTTTAAAAACAGGCATGAAGCCAGTGCTGTTGAAGGATTTTCCCTTCTAAATTCTCACTCTCTTTTCTATCACCAAGTGGAAAGGTTAGTCTTTTCCCTTTGAATCACATTTAATCACATCTCTTTCTTGGGTTCAGAAATTCATTTGTAATTGGACAGTCTTCTCCTGTGGGAGGCTGCAGAATGGCTGTCTCTGTTCTCTCTCAGGAGTTAGCGGCTGTGGTAAGAAGGTGCTAGGAAGAGGTTATCTGTTTCTCCTCCCTCTCTTTACATCTTACAGCTCCTGCTTCCCACCCTGTAGAGAGCCATGTACCCCTGCAAGTTTCTTTATAAATCAGAAAACAAGGGTCTATGGGTCAAAACATGAAGAGGGTATTTCTGTTTACTACTTTTAGCCAGATATGTAAGATGGGCAGAATCTGTAAGCATCACTGATTCAGGGATAGAGAAGTAAACTAAAGTCTATATGGTCTCCATCAGCTCTTCACAAAACAGTAACAGAGACTTCTATGTGGTCTAGTAGAAAGAATTTTGGGAACCTAGGTGGGAATTCAGCATATATACCCATAAAAGGACAGATAACAATATAAAGTACTGTTTGTTAGGTGATGAATGGGAGGTACCCGCAATACTATAGAAGTGTGGAAGAAGGAAAGAGTGTATGGGTGTGAGGTGATCAGGTAAGGCTACATGAAGGGGGGATATGAACTGAACCTTAAGGATGTGATATTGGCAGGTATGAATATGCTCAACAGACCAGTCTCCTTCCACGGAATGTGAAAGTTGCCTGACTAGATATGCATCCATCAATACTGTGAAGATAGTCATTTATTCCTTATCACTATCCTTAATAATTCTAAATCAAGTGATGATGGAAAGCTAAATCAAAGTCCATTTCAGGAAGGTGGGGGAGGTGGAAAAGGAAGAGGGAAATGCACAGGGGCACACACACACACACACACACACACTATTCATCTTCACTGAGCAGAGACAATGAACCATGGCTTTGTCCAGAGCTATAGAGGAAGCCTTTCAGGTCTGTGCCCGTTTTTCAAGACATTCAAGTCAAGTAGTGATAAAAATCCCACTATTCACTGTTATATTAATGGCTTCTCCACTATATGCAGATAGGCAAAAAGCATCATATCTTTATTTGCATTTCTTTTTCTATTGCCTCCAGCTCACTGAATTTCTCCCTTATCTGCCAAGAAATGTCTACCTTTAAGGTATTCTTTCATTTCCTCATGCCATTGGCTGTCAAACGACTTAATAACTTGCCCATCATAGAAGTCAAATATAGTTTATTAAAAATGCATGTCTCATTCAATAAGATGCCCTTTGGCGGTCTCCAGACCTTGACGACTCTGTCTTAAAGCTTGGAGCTCTGAATGGTCTTGGCTGGCCAGGTGTTGAGAGCAAAGAACTGCCTGGTGCCCAAATTGCAGTGAAAAGCCTAGGAAGAAGGGAGGGAGGGAAAAAAAAGAGGGAGGGAGCTATCCAAGGTAGCGATGGAATGAAGCCACTCCTGAAATTGTAGAAGGCAGGAGCTAGGCCTAAGAATCCAGCTGACAGAAGCCTTCTCTAAGTTGGCCAGCAAAGTCCCAGAACAGGAAAGGTTAGTCTGAGAATCTTGGCATGGAGCAGAGAAGGTAGAATGGAACCGCAGAAGAATGAAGGGAATAGAAGATGGGAGGAAAAAACTGAAAGGGAGATGGCATCAAGAGCAAGTGGAGGTTGTGTCAAGTCAGCGCATTGGAATGATGAATCGTGCATCTGATGGCATGTGTGGCAAGATTGCATTGCTATTTACGGAGGCTAATGAGGCATCTACAATAGCATATTCAGAGAGTTTGAGTGCTGTTGTGATTGGTGGTGAGTGAGGAGTCCAAATCACAGTTTTGCAGAGTTCTCAATGGATCTAAAAACAGAGGCCTTGAAAGGTCATCTCTCCCATCTCCCTGTCTCAATGAAGAGCAATATATAAACCATTTCAAAAGAAATCTACTCTTCCCTCCCAAAATATCCTGGAATTAGGATTCATAATATCCTTTGGTAATGTGCTCTGGTTTCTCACTACTTTCATAGTCAGGAAGACTGTACTCTTATAAAGCCCAAGTCCCACTGCTGCAGTATAAACCTATTTCCTCTTATACTGTTCCTGGCAGAGATGGAGAGCAGCTGTTCATCTACCACACTGTACAATAGCTTTTCATCTACTTGAAGACTTATTCAGTTCCCTTCTCAGCCTTTCCCTTTCTACATCACCAGAGTAGACTAATGCCTAATTTACTCCAATGCCTTCCCTTCTATGTTCATAGTTCTCATCAAGTTCTCACCCTATTTTTCTTAAAATGACAATCCTCTAACAAATACTTAGATCTGATTGGGAGAATGGGGAAAGAAGGGAGGGAGAGGAAGAAAGGAAAACTATGAAAATAACTATAAAAAAGGAAAGATAAAGAAAAAAAGAGGGTCAAAATCTTTGATTTCTCTGGCAAACAACAGAAAAATATATAGTCCTTGATAAAGTCATGCATAATCAATAATTGTAAAAAAGTAAGAGTAGGTAAAGGGACTAGATCTGATCTCCAAGGGAAGGAAATATACTCTGCACGAGAAGTAGTAAGGAACATTCTCAGGTTAATCACACCCAGCCAATCAGCAGGCAGAACAATTTGCCATGTGTTCTATGCTTGGAATTTGTCTGGTGTCTAAGATTAAAATAGTCAGGTAAATTGCAAGCCTAGCAGTTCAGCTGCCTCCTAAGAAAATTCTCTTGGAAAACAAAATCTGGAAATGATATTAGAGACAGGAGAGAAGGAGGGAGGGAGAGAGAGAGAGAGAGAGAGAGAGAGAGA
>NW_027187419.1:3398676-3418163 GCF_028583685.1 Petaurus breviceps papuanus | reverse complement strand
GGAAGAGGGGAGGGTGGGGGAGGAAAAAGAAGAAAAAAAGGGAGAGGGAAGAAAAGGAGAGAGAAGAGAAAAAGAAAAAGGAGGGGAAGGGGGAGAGGGGGGAGGAGGAGGGGGGGGAGGAGGAGGAGGAGGAAGGAGGTAGATGGGAAAAGAATAAGGAAGAAAGTATAGAAGGAAGGAAAAGGAGGGAAAGAAAAAATAATAAGGAAAAGATGGCAAGATGAGAAGTATAGGGGAAAGAGAAGGGAGGAGGAAAGGAAAAAAGGAGAGCAAAGAGAAGAAAGGAAGAAAGGAATGAGAAAGAGAAGAGAAAGAGGATAGAGGAAGGAAAAAGGAAAAAAGAGGAAGGACCAAAGGAAGAAAAAAGTAGGTGAAAAAAGGTGAAAAGAAAGGAGATATATTGTGCTAAATCAGTACAAGAATGGAATTAGTCCTACTTCTGAACCTTTGCCAACTTCTGAACTTGCTATTCTGCTATCAATTTTTCATCCGTCACTAAGACAAGCTAAAAGTGCTAAGCTTCAAGTTTTGTTGATTATAGAATGTTCCATTCTGATCCGTACCAAGAGTAACCTCCCTAGATTTCTAAATGAACCAAATGCAGAGAGAGAAAAAAAGGGAGAGAAGGAAGGTGGAGGACAGGGAAGATGTATATTGTACTGTACCACTAAGTATGGAAAATAGAGTAATTTATTAAAGCCCTGAGGGTCTGGAGAAGATATTTCCTTACATATAAGAATAAAAGCTTGGAAACAGGGAGAAAGAACTAATTCTACTCCAGGCAACCAGGTGTTTACATTGCTCAGAGGGTGACATTCTTACCTGGCAAATTCTCCCTATCACACTACTATGTCTAAGCCAGGGGCCAGATTGGCAGGCATCTACCACTCATCCCATTTGAATGTGGGTGATATCCACCCACCCAGACAAAGCACCCACTTTCCTCTCCCCAAGAGAAGCCCAGGTTGGAAGAGGGTGAGTGGGAAGTCGGGACTTGTGGGTCCCAGTCACCACGCTTCTGCAGGAATTACCCAGGCACTGCTGACAGCTCGTCAATTGGAGACTCAGTGGGGCTCATCACTGCGGAGTGGGGAACGGTCGAGGATGAGGAGGTGGCAGCACGCTCTGCTGAGCTTCTCCCCAGAACACAATGTGACACGAGACATCGGGAGATGGCAACAAAAGTTCAAGGGAAAAACACACAGTTATTTATGGCTCGGGCATCTGTTGTCAGATCAGAAACAGAGACCTAATCTAAGGCAAATCCAGCAGACTGTAGTGGAGCAGATGGGGAGGTGTGTGCAGTGCTCATTCCTGTTCCACTCTCAATTTATTATTGTTCCTGATCTCCCAGACCCCATCTCCAATGCAGACATTTGTCTCATCTCCGCCAAAAGCAGCGGGATGGGTGGGCAGGGGCGGAGGAGATGAGTTTGTCCTCTGCTGAATCGACACTCCCAGTATGTGTCTTGGACACCTTAATCCAGAAAGGGGAAGAGAAAGAAGGTTATACAAAAGCCAGAAGGGAAAGTCAGAAATACCTGCTCCGCCTCAACACACACATACGCGCGCGCACACGCACACACACGCACATTCGGCTTCATCTTAGATAGTAAAAGTTTGGACCTATAAATCTTCCTCATCCCAGAGCAGTACCAACACTATGATCCCTGCTGACTCTCAGAGAGCTTAACCTCTGAGAAAAAAAAAATCAGTTGCATGCCAAGACTCAACTTTAAATTTTCCCTCGAATTTCCATAAGCACTTAATTCTCTGGACCGAGGAGTCCAGAGAAGAGCCTAGGGGATAAGAGAAGGGAGAGTATGCGGTCTATGGTTAAGGAGAGACAAGGGAGTGGGGGGTAGGGGGTGGAGAATGAGGAGTCCAAGAATTGCCAGAAGTAATTCTCTTAAGTTTCCAGACCTGTGACAATCGGGCTGCCTTATAAAATTTTTTAAGAAGATGCCTTAATCCCATGAGACACCTTATTTCTCCCATTTGAGATGCATCTTCTCAACTCCAAATATGCATCAACTGGCTCTATATGTTTCATTAAAAAGCAGAATTAAATTTCCCCACCTGCCTAGATCCATTTACTCCTTGGCCAATGTGATGAAAAAGGAAGTGAGTACATATGCCAGGCAGATAGAGGATGCCAGGGGACCTCATTTCACTTGGAAGGGGTTGGGGGCAGGGAACAAACAGGCTTTCTCCTTCATTTGACTCCTAGGTAGACACATTGTTAAACCATGGCCCAGGGGGGAGCTTTGTGCATTGTTGAAACACTTAGAGTCTGATGTTGTAATAATAGTAAATAAAGACCTGGAGTGGAGCTACAGGTAGACAGATGTTTTGATTGACTAGGCACAGGTGTCTCTGTCTCCAGAGTCAGGTCTGAGGGATGGTGGGTGATGAGAAATTCCTCTCTGCTCCAGGCTCCCGGGGACTGTCAGCTGCTGAAATTCACCTGTAAATTTAGCATTCTTAGCACTCACTACCTTAGTAATCAGAAAGGACTAGAGGCAGAATGAGACCTACCTTGCTAATTAGCATTTGTAAGTGACCAAGCAAGACCTCACTTTTCCCCGGGCTTAATTCTTTCCCTAGGGCACTAAGGCTGATGGGAAAGGGAAAAGTCAGTTAGTTACCCCTCTGTAAGGAGCTAGCTAGGAAATCTCCAGAGTGCCTCTAGAGTTAAGGCTAGAGGCCTACCCGGAGGCCTAGGCAGCAATCACCAGCTGAGGGAGGGTGTGGAGACAGCTCCCCCCAGCCTTTTATAAGAGCATCTGAGTCTCTGTCTTCTCAAATCTGGGCTAAAATTGAATCTTGTAGCGTAAGCAAAAGAGAAACCTGGAAAGGGACCACCAGCTATAGCCAGTTCTCCCAATCATATCCAAACAGTCCCAGTTTCTGTCGCTGACCGTCTGTGTTGGTTCCTAACCTCAATAGAGTAATTATGAGAAAAGATGAGGAATGAGGAAATTCTGCCTCTGTTGACACTTTCGTTCCCCTAGTAATAGCCTGTTTGTTTAATTGTTGGCCATTTTCCTCATTTTAGCCTGGCAAAGTGACCAGTCCTATATCTGTTTAATACTCTTCTCAGGGCTAAGTGTCAGTCTGGTGTCTTTTTTTTTTTCAACCTCTTTTTTGGATTTGCTAATGAGGACAGCTATTGCTATTAGATAAGATTGTGGGCAGCTAGAAGTCACCATTCGTGCATAGAGAGTGCCAGGCCTGGAGTCAGGAAGACTCATCTTCCTGAGTTCAAATCTAGCCCCAGACAACTTACTAAACTGTGGGACCCTAGGCAAGTACTTAACTCTGTTTGCCTCAGTTTCCTCACCTGTAAAGTGAGTTGGAGAAGGAAATGGAGAACCACTCCAGTAGATCTGCCAAGAAAACCCTAAATGGATCATGAAGAGTCAGATATAACAAAAAACAACTAAACAACAACAACAAGGTGTTAGTATCATAGATTTAGAGTTGGAAGGGCCCTTAAAGGTCATCAAGTCCAACCCCCTCCTTTCACAGATGGGGAGCCTAAAGCACAGAAAGTTTAAGTGCATTACCTGGGGACACACAGCTTGTAAGGGTCTGAGGCAAGATTTGTACCCAGATTTTCCTGACCCCAAGCCCAGTGTTCTCTAACCACTCTGACAGAATGACCAGGAGGGTACCCTACACTATGTCAATTAAGATTGAATTGGAGAAATTTAACCTAGGGAAGGGAATGGCTAGGTGAAAATCTAGTCTATGTCTTCAACTTTAAAGCAGTTCAGTGGCACAGTGGGTAGAGTATTGGGCCTGGACTCATGAGTTCAAATTCATTTTCAGACATGTACTAGCTATGTGACCCTGGGCACCTCACTTGACTTCTGTTTGCCTCATTTTCCTCAACTAAGAAATGGAGATACTGACAGAACACACCTTACAAGGTTGTTGTGGGGATCAAGGTAGCATATCATTGCCTCTTCCCTTTTTTCCCTTCCCCTCTTCTTGAACCTTCCATGACCTCAGGTGATTGTCATCCTTTATCCCCCTTCTACATCACTGCCAAATTTCTACAATGGGCAGTCTTGACTAATTGTCTCCTCTTCCCTGACCCCTACCACTCTAACTTCCAGACACATCATTATGTTAAAAATGTTTTCTCCAAAGTCACCAATGACTTCTTAATGGAAAAATCTAGGATTATAGATTATGAACCAGAAGGAACCTTAGAACTCAGTTAGTCTACTCTCCCTGATGTTACATATGAGGAACCTGAATGAGGCCCAGACAAATTAAGGGACTTGTCCAAGGTCACACGAGTAGTAAGAAGAAAAAACAAAATTCTAAGCTGATGTATCCCTTGTCCTTTCTTCCCACTCTCCTCCATCACTTGGTAAACTGTGTGGAGAGGGAAGTTATCCACAAGCATTTAGTAAACATCACCGATGTATATGGCATTGTGCTAGGCCCTGGGGATGCAAACTCAAAGAGGAAACATTCCCTTCCTTCAAAGAATCTATTTTATGTAGGGGAGATTAAATGTGCATCTAGAAATGCCTATGAAGTAGACACATAATAAATAGAAGGGAATTTGGAAGGGGAATCACTAGCAGTGGAAAAGGTCCCATGCAGGTGGCAGCATTGGAGCTGAGATCTGAAGGAATCTCTGGGTTCTAAGAGCTAGAAGTGAGGAGAGATTGGATTCTAGCCATTGGGATCTGCCAGTGCAAAGTCAGCAAGAGCCAGCTGACAAGAGATAGATAGACTGTCATATTTGAGGACAGTAAGTGGTCAGTTAGGCTGAACCATAGTATGCCTACAAGGCAACAATATATAATAATTACAAGAGGGAAAATGGGTTGGATCTAGGTTATAAAGGACTTCAAAATGCCAAATAGAAAAGTTTTTGTCTGGTCCTAGAAATAATGGGGAGCCACTGGAATTTAAGTTGGGAAAAAAACATAATGGTTAGTCCTACCCTCCAGGAAAATCACATTAATAGCCATACCTTCTTATAGATTCACAATGACTAAGCACTGAACATTAGACCTTAAAGATCTAATCCAACCAGTTCATTTTAGAGAAGACTTGAGACCCAGAAAAGTGAAAAGACTTGTCTCATGTGTCCTGCAATGCTAAAGGATGAAGGAATCATATCTGACCTATTTGTCACCTCCAAAACTATCTTGACAGAGTATAGGTTTCATTAACTACTAAATAATGTCCTCTAGTAAATTACCCCTCTGCAGAATACCAATGTGGGGATAGACAAAAGGAGAAGAGGGAGAGGGATGCATAGATAAAGATAAATCGACCAGTTTCCAATAAGATTTCTTCCCATTATGAAGACATCTGCAGCAGATGTAGAAGAGTCTAGAGGCCTAACCTATTTGACCCAGGACTCCAGAGGGCAATGGCTAGAGACAGGGGGCATCCTTTGCTAATGCCTGGACAGCAGAGGGGATCTAATCCTAATCCCCCAAACACAAACCTTCCCCAGGTCTGTTTGCCTTCCCCTAATCCTCTAATATTTAAAGCAATTTCAATCCTGTTTGAAGAGGTGGTCCCAGCAGTTCAAGTCAGGAGCCTCTGGAGAGAGAGAGAGAAAGAGAGTGAGACAGACAAAGGGGGAGGTGGGAGCGGATAGAAAAAGAAAGACAGAGAGAAGAGACAGAAAGACAGAGAGAAACAGATAAAGACCGACAAGTAGACAGACAGAGACAGAGACTGTGAGATGACAGATGTCACAGTATGAGTACATGAGGGGCATAATCCCAGAGTCTTGTGCCCTAAAGGTGCTTCTTCCAGGGTCTCTCTGGCTATGACTGGTTATCAGTTTCTGTGGTTCGGATTCTGACAAAGCATGAGAAGCAGCAGCTAAGAGGATAAGTAAGAAGGTAGAAGAACTCCAACTGAGACAAGGCTGTGGGGGGACCCCCTGTGTGGGGATTCCCTATGGCTGGCTGGCCTTCATTCTCCTCTTGACTTCCTCTAGATTTCAAAATCATGCCTCCACACCAGGTGTCTTCATCCTCCCTCCCCGCTCACTTCCTTCCCCTTTTCATCTCTCTTTTGTATATTGTCTTCCCCGTTAGAATGTCAGCTTATATAGGGCAAGTGCTGTCTTTCTTTTTGCTCATATTTGTATCTTCAATAAAAACTAAAACACGCCTTGCCCTCAAGAACTTGATATTCAACAACTGACTAATTGGGGTATATGGGATGGGCAGGGAGAATTAGCACCTCTGCTGTGAGGGCTTGCCAAACCCTTTTCAGGATTGCTCATCCATTTTTGGTTGAGTAAAAAAAGGAAGGAAGGAAGGAAGGAAGGAAGGAAGGAAGGAAGGAAGGAAGGAAGGAAGGAAGGAAGGAGAAAGGTGAGAGAAAAGGAAGGAGGGGAAAAGGATAAAAGGAATTAAAAGGAATCAGTAAAACATTAACAAATTTCATAGAAGAAATAAAAAAGAAATTCAGAAGGGATACAAAGAGGGCAATTTTGTTACTATATTTTAAATTTAATATATACTAAAAAAGTTGTGCATAAATTCAGTTTCATATACAATCCTCATTTAGTACTTTGTATGCTTACATATTCATGTGTCTTGATTATTAAGCTCATATTAAAAATTATTTTTAAAGCAGCATTGTGCAATGTAATGAACTCCAGATTTGGAGTCATAGGACCTGAGTTCAAATCTCAGCTCTGCCACTTACTATTTATTTAGGCTTTGGCAATTTCAACTTTCTTGGCCCTATTTTCTTCATCTATAAAATGAGGTGGTTTTACTAGATGACCTCTAAGGTCCCTTGTTGTTCTAAATCTATGTTGATCATATGACTTTGGAGGGGGGGACTTATCTTTTATTTATCTGTGTTTTTCAACAAAAAAGCATTTATTTTTTCTCCACTCCCACCTCTATTTGAACAAATAACATCTTAACAAATATACATAGTCAAGCAAAGCAAATTTCTGCATTGTCCATCTCCAAAATTGTAGTCTCATTCTGTATTTGAAGTCCATCATCGCTCCGTCAAGAAGTAGGAAATATACTTCACTGTCGATCTTCTAGAATCCTGGTTTAACATTGCTTTAAATAGAATGCTAGCTCATAAGAGCCAGTTGTTAAATTTTCAGTGTCAGCAATTTATATTTCAGAAATTGGCAAATATTACAAATTAGGACTTTGAGTTGTTTTATTGATTACATAGAATTAAGAAAGTGATGGAGAAAACATTAATAATGAAAATTAAACTTAAAATATATCATGCAATCATTGTTTTTACAGATAGCCAGATGGTAAAGATTTACCAGCACACCCCTGCATAACTAAGGGACCTCAATGATTATCTAACCCAACTCAAACCTGAAGAGAAATTCCCTCAGTCAGTAAGCATTTATTAAACACTTACCATGTGTCAGGTGGCAATGTTCTAGGTGTTAGGTATCCAAAGGAAAAAAAAAACATGAAATAATCCTTGCCTTCAAGGAGCTTGCAATTTTTCAAGAGAAATAACATGTATATTACAAGTAAATACAAGATGTCTACAAAGGAAAGTCCCTCACCTGTTGTCATATAGTCTTAACTTGGAGGAGGAGTCAAGATGGCAGAGTAGAAACAGGACTTCTACAGGGCTCCTGCTTCTACCTCCTCCAATTCATGTAAAAGGTGACTCTGAACAAACTTTGGAGCTATAGAACCCACAAAATGATATAAAGAAGCTAACCTCCTGCTGAGGAGAGCCCAGCAGGCCAGCAACAAGGGGCCAGCACAGCGATCTGGGAGCCGAGCCCAGCCCCACACCAGCTCATGGTTTTAGCGTCAGGGTGGCCACAACCAGACAAGAACTGGAGGGACTTCAAATCAACAGAAGCTGTGGGAGTTTCCAGAATTATCAACCCATAGATGCTAAGGACAAAGTGAGAGGGTGGAGGTAGTGGGGTGTGTGACCAGTTTGCCAGAGCATGTGGAGGCTTCAGGAAGGCACCCAACTAATAGCTCCAGCAGCTGATAAAACCCAGCAATTGGGACAAAGCTCCCCACTCTGGTAGCAGAGTTCTACTGTGGCAAAAAGCTCAAAAGTCAAGTAATTGAGTGGCAACATGAACAAATGAGGGAAGCAAGGCAAGCACAGTGGTCCAACTCTGGATTCCTTTTTGGGGGACAAAAAGGACCAAAATATGGCACAGGAGGAAGACAACAAAGTCAGAACTCCTGTACCAGAAGCTTCCAAGAAAAGAATAAGCTGCTTATAAGCCATAGAGGGGCTTAAGAAGGATTTTTAAAACCAAATAAGAGAAGTGGAGGAAATATTGGGAAGAGAAATGAGAATGATGCAAGAAAATTATAAAATGAGAGTCAACAACCTGACTGAAGAAAATAACACCTTAAAAAATAGACTAACTCAGATGGCAAAAGAGGCTCAAAAAGCCAGTGAGGAGAAGAATGACTTAAAAAGCCTAATTTGACAGATGGAAAAAGAAATCTCAAAAGCTCCTGAAGAGAATCATTCTGTCAGAATTAGATTGGAGCAAATGGAAGCTAATGGCTTTATGAGAAATCAAGATGCTATTAAACAGATCCAAACAAATGAAAAAATAGAAGGCAATGTGAAATATCTCATTGAAAAAGCCACTGACCTGAAAAATAGATCCAGGAGAGATAATTTAAAAATTATTGGACTACCTCAAAGCCATGATCAAAAAAGAGCCTAGAAATCATCCTCCAAGAAATTCTTAAGGAAAATTGCCCTGATGTTTTAGAACCAGAGGGCAAAATAGAGGTTGAAAGAATCCACTGATAACCTCCTGAAAAAGATCCCCAAAAGAAAACTCCTAGGAATATTATAGCCAGGTTCTGGAGGTCCCAGATCAAGGAGAAAATATTACAAGCAGCCAGGAAGAAACAATTTGAATACTGTGGAAACACAATCAGGATAACATGGGATCTGGCAGCTTCTACACTGAGGGATTGAAGGCCTTGGAATATGATATTCCGGAGGTCAAAGGTGCTAGGATTAAAACCAAGAATAACCTACCCAGCAAAACTAAGTATCATGTTTCAGGGGAAAACATGGTCATTCAATGGAATAGAGGACTTTCAAGCATTCTTGATGAAAAAACCAGAGTTGAATAGAAAATTTGATATTCAGATACAAGAAGCAAGAGAAGCATGAGAATGTAAACAGGGAAAAGAAATCATAAGGAACTTATCCAAGTTGACCTACTTACATTCCTACATGGAAAAATGATAATTGTAACTTATAAAACTTTTCTCAGTATGAGAATAGTTGAAGGGAATAGAAATGTGTGTGTATACATATATATGTCTATATAGGAGGGTATATGGGTGTATGAATACATATGTGAATATGTGTATATATGTGTACATGTATACATAGACAGAGGGTACAGGACCAGTTGAATAGGAAGGGATGATACTTAGAAGGTGAAATTAAGAGGTGAGAGAGGAGTATAATGAGAGAAGATGGGGAGAGATAGAATGTGGTAAAATATCTCACATAGAAGAGGCAAGGGAAAACTGTTAAAATGGAGGGGAAGAACAGGAAGGCAAAAGGGAATGAGTCAACCTTATTCACAATGAATTTGGCTTAAGGAGGGAATGGCATACACACTAAATAGGGTATCTCACTCTACAGGAGAGTAGGAGGCAAGGGGATTAGAGGAGGGATGATGGAAGGGAGGGCAGGCTGGGGGGGAGGGAAGTTGGAAGCACCCGCTTTTGAAAACAGACAGGATCAAAGTAGAGAATAGAACAAGTGGGATGGTGGGATGGGATGGAAGGAAATATAGTCAGTCTCTCAATATATCCACTCTGGAAATGTTTTGCATAGCTATACATGTAAAACCTATATTGAATTGCTTACCTTCCCAGTAAGGATGGGTGATGAGGGAGGTAGGGAAAGAATCTGGAATTCAAAGGTTTAAAATCAAACGTTTAAAAAATATATATCATTATTATTTTACATGTAACTGGGAAATAAGATATACAGGCACTGGGACATAGAGATCCACCATGCCCTACTAGAAAGTCGGAGGGGGTATGGGGGAAGATGTAGGAGAAAGCAGATTGGGGGAGGGGATATTCAGTGGGATTGCTATTTTTGGGTGGTGGGTAGGGGAAAAATGGGGAGAAAATTTGTAACTCAAAATCTTGTGGAAATTAATGATGTAAACATATAGTTTTAACTTGAAGAACTACACAAATGGAGAACTTACTGTCTCCCAGGGAAGCCCATTCCATCTGTGGAGAGTTCTTCTGATCATTTGGCAAACTTTCCTGAAATATAATCATAAAAACAGTGTGGCTCTCCTTCCTTTCCTCCCTCCCAAAATGTGGGCAAGAGTGTCCATATTGTAATTATAAAAGGATATAACTTTGGGTGAAGAATTTATTCTTCCCAGAACCACAGGAGCTCATATTTAGAAGAGAGTTGAGGGACCATCTAGGCCAACCCATAATCCAGAATCTCTCTACAACAGTGCCGTCATACTCAAATAAAATGAGGGACCCTCAACCATGAATAAGAATCTCTATGGGCTGCATATTAACTTAGTTTTAAAATGTAATATTATTTATTTTTATTTATTTTGTTAAATATTTTCCAATTACGTTTTAATCTGGTTCAGACCCCACTTGGGAGTGCTGTGGACCACATGCAGCCTGTGTTTAACACCTTTGCTGTACAGCATAGTTGAAAAATGGTCATACAGCCTTCCAATGAAAAGGAAACCATTCTATTCCCAGACTACCTATTCCATTTTTTAATAGATCTAATTGTTAGGAAGTTTTTCTTTATATCAAACCAACCTAAATCAATAACACATACATTAAAAGCAAGGCAAAATTTGAGAGAGAGAGGGAGTACACTAGTAGCTGCAATTCAACCTGAGACTAAAATAAATCTCACATAGGGGATGATACTTTAGTTGAGTTTTGAGGGAAGTTAGGGATTATAAGAAGCAGAAGTAAGGAAGTAGTACATTCAGGCATCAGGCAACATCTATGAAAAGATATGGAGTCCAAATTAAAAGATGGTATGTGAGAAGTAGAAAAAAGACTAGTTAGGTTGGCCTATAAATAAATGATTGAATTGTATTGTGGAATCAGCCTAGAAAGGTAGGATGGGGTCAGATTATGAATGACTGTAAATGACAAAGAGAGGGGCTTTTCTTTGACCTTAAAGAGGGTATTGAGGAGGCTTTGAAAGTGGGGGAATGGCATGGTCAGAAGTGGGTTTTAGGAACATCATTTTTGCAGTTGTTTGTGTGTGGAGGATGGATTGGAGAGGAAGAGAGCCTTGAGTCAAGGAGATCCCATAGGAGGCTCTTTTGAGAGTTCAGGAGAAAGGTTGGTGAGCACCCACACTAGGGTAGTCGTCTTATCAGTGGAAAGTAGGTGATACATGTAAGACATATTATAGAGGAAGACTAATAATGACATCTATCACTTATATAAGTTTGCAATGTACTTTACATGTAATGCCATTTGATCCTCAGAGCAAACTTGTAAGGAAGGTCCTAGTATTATCCTTATTTTTCAGATAAGAAAATTCAGACTGAGAGAAATTGTGACTTGTCCAGGGTCACACAATAAGTGTATATGGCAGGATTTGAACTCAGGTTTTCCTGTCTTTAAGTACAGTACTATATTTACTTCATCACCTAGATAACTTGGGTATGGTCAATAAGACTTGACATCTGATTGGATATGAAGGATGAGGGAAACTGGGAAGCAGAGGATGATCCTGAAGTTATAAACCTGTATGACTAGAAGGATGGTGGTACCCTCAATAGAATAGGAAAGTTAGGAGGAGGGTTGAATTTGGGGGAGGGGGTGGATTCTAATGGATATATTGAGTTTGGGGCATCTATGGGACACGGATAAGGACATGTGGCCAAAGCACCTCAAAACTCTAGAATCACAGTCTTCAATGTTCTTTCTTAGGGATGCCCTTACAAAGATCATGGATGGGAGGGGCATCTGTGTTGGATGACTAGAGTGTCTCGTTTGCTGAGCTGGGAGTCCTTGCTTCTACCTCACTGATAATTGAATCATGCCTTGGCTAGGTCAAGTCTCTTTGCTACACTTTTTCAGAAATAGCAGAGACCCTTAGCCTAGGAATTACAGAAGTTTTTCCAGTTCTTCTCCCTTATCTGGATTCTGGGATTTTTCTACCTCCCAAGCAGTGTATGGCAATGCAGATAACTAGGCTCTGAGACTTTTTCTTAGACCAACCGGCCTTGTTCAGAGATATCTTCCCTTGTTTAGAAACCTTACTGAGTGTTATGGTAATTAACCAATACATTACCAAATCCTCATGTCTGCCAACTAATCCATAAGCAGGCAATGCATATTTATCCAATGGTTATAAAACCATTCTTGACTTAGGATTCTCTTGTTATTAACTCCAAATTCTCCAGTTGGTTTGGAACATCTAGTAAACACATCTTTAAGGCAGTCTTTGCCTTGGGTAAGTTTCTGCAATTGTTTTCTTGTTGTTTTTCACATGCAAGCTTCACTAAACCTTGTATTACCCCTCCCATGCTTCTCCTCCATTACTGCTGACCTGCTGCTGAATGAGACCAGAGGAAGTAATGCAACCATGCTGACTTTCTCTACTCTATAAATTTATGTTATCTAATCTCAAATGGGCCCTCACCACACAGCAAATCTTTGTCTTTGCCTTTCAGTCAGCAAAATTACCAGTCTTTAAAGATATATCCTTACATATATGTGTGTGTATGTATATATATGTATGTAACCCCAAGCTACCAAAGAATAAACACCAATTCCCAAGTCCTGCTGCCCATCTCCATTTACTTTAACTCTATCCTGACAATATCCCACTCTATATCAGCCCACTTCTTCCACTGTGCACTTTGGAACTCCTGCTCTATAATTAACAAACCTCTCTTCATCCAAGACCTCTTTCTTTCATGCTCAATTCCAACTTTTAGCTCTCATTGAGATCTGGCTCCCCGCCCCCTTTTCTTAGGATAATGCTGCATCCTTGGCAATCCTTTCCAGTACTGGTTTTGCCTTCTCTCAGTCCCCAAAACACAATGGTCCCAGTAAGGGAATCAGAATACATCTTATTCCCCATTGCTACTTACTATTTCTTTATTATGATCATTCAGCCATCTCTCCTCTCTTGAGCTTAGTAGTATTTAAATGTATCACCCAATCCAGATCCTAGTGACTACTATTTACTGATCAGCAGAACTCCGAATATTCTCCCTCCTTTCTCAATGACTTCTGTACCTGGATCACAGTCTCCCTCTCAGTCCAAACTCTAGCCTTTATAGTTGGGGATTTCAATATGCATGTTGATACTCCCTCAAATACCCTAACATCCCAGTTCCTCAATTTGCCATGACTCTACTCCAGCTACACACAAGAATAGTAACACTCTTGATCTTACCATCACCCAAAAGTATTCCATTTCTGTGATTGAGAACTCTGAAATTCCTTTACCTAATTATAATTTCCTGTTATTCCATTTCTCCTTATGCTTTACACCTCTGAAACCTAGCATTTATTAAGTACCCTGTCACATGCAGACATACCTCACCACTGACCTCCAATCCCTCCACCCTTCAGCACTTTCTTAGGCCATCACCCCTGCTCTGTCTATACTCTTCCCTTCACAATTTTAACTCCTTAGTGAAACAGTTCAACTCTATACTATCATCTTCCCTTAAAACCCTCATTCCCTAGTCCAGGGGTCTGCAGCCTCGAGGCCACATGTGGTCCTCTGGGTCCTCAAGTGTGGCACTTTGACTGAATCCAAACTTCACAGAATCTTTTTTTTTTGCTTTTTGGAGGGGGGAGGGCAGGGCAGTTGGAGTTAAGTGACTTGCCCAAGGTCACACAGCTAGTAAGTGTTAAGTGTCTGAGGTCAGATTTGAACTGACTCCAGGGCCAGTGCTCTATTCACTGTACCACCTAGCCACCCCAAAAAATCTTTTAAAAAAAGGATTTGTTCTGTAAACAAAATCCTTTAAAAAGGATTTTAAAAAAAGGATTTGTTCTGTAAAACTTGGACTCAGTCAAAATGCTTCACTTGAGGACCTAGAAGGTCACATGTGGTCTTGAGACCACAGGTTCCACACCTCTGTGCCTAGTCCTATTGTTGCTCATGGCTTACCATATACAAAACCTGTATTAGTCCCCATATTTTTCCTCCGCTGTTACTGACCTACTGCTTAATGAGGCCAGAGGAAGTAATGCAACTATGCTGAGTGAGTCCACTACAAACTTATGTTTTCTCATCTCAAGTGGGCTCTCACAACAGCAAGGCAATCTTTTTATTCCTCACTAATCAATTTTCTATCTGTCTTACCACAATCGTTCTACATTTTCTTTTCTCTCATCAGGTCTCTCATAACAGCTTTCCTCCATTACCTTCTTAGCTAAAGACTTTGAAGGCCTTGATATTTTATCAAGAAAATGGATGCTAGTCACCAGAATCTCCCTCAGTTCTCTTTCTCCTTATGTCACAACAGCTAGCATTCATATATTCCTGTGAGATTTGCAAAACACTTTACATATATTGCCTCATTTGACTCTCACAACAACCCCATGCAATAAATGTTATTAATATCCCAATTAATATTTTCAACATGAATACAAGAAAGTTTAGGGAGGAAGTTTTCTAGCAGCTGGGGTGATCAAGAAAAACTTCATATAGAAAGTGGAACTTGAGATGAGCCTTGAAAGAATCCAGAAATTCCAGGCATTGAGGACAGCCAATGTAGAGGCACAGAGATGAGATAGGAAGAAATTGAGTTTAAGAAAGGTTAAATGACTTCCCAAGGGTCACACACAATAGGAGATTTGAAATAAAATCTTCCTGATTCCAACTCCAAAACCAACTCTGATACAATATTTTAGCTCACTAACATGACCTCTCTTCCTCATCTCAATCCCTTGATATCATCCCCCACTATTTCATCCTTAATCTCTGATGAAGACATAATCCTTCTCCTTGCCAAGACCAACCTCTGTCGATGTAGTCTTGATCCATCCCATCCCTTCTTTTCTAGTATATTGACCCCAATTATGACATCCTCTTTTTTCTAATCTTCAATTTCTCTCTACCTACTATTTTTTATGTGATACCTAGAAAAATACCAGCGTCTCCTCCAATCATTTAAAAATCCCCACTAGATGTTTCCATCATGCTGCCTATTCTCTATACCTCTCCTTCCTTTATGGGTCAAGTTCCTTTAAAAAGCTGCCTGTACTCAGTAACTCCATTTCTTCCCTTCTCACACTCTTTTAAGCCATCTGCAATTTGACTAACTCATCACTCAATTGAAACTGCTCTCTCCAACGCTACCAATGATTTCATAATTGTGAGATCTGTTGGCCTCTTCATCCTGATCCTTCTTGTTTTTCTTGAATCATTTGAAAATGTTTACCAAACTTTCCTCCTGGATATTCTTTATTTTCTTGGTTTTTGTGCAGAGGATTCTCCTCTTACCTATCTTATAACTGCTTTTCAGTCTCTTTGGCTTAATCACTATCCATGTCATAATCACTAACTTTGGCTATATCCCAAACCTCTATCATGGATCTTCTTCTCTTTTCTCTCTAAACTCCCTCCCTTGGTGGCTTCATCAGTTCCCATGGGTTTAATTATACTCTCCATTAAGATGATTCCCAAATCTATATATTCAACTACAATTTCACTAATGAGCTTTGGTAACAGATCACAAACTGCCTATTGGACATTTCAAACTGAATGTCCCAACATTCATCCCTTAAGATTAAATATGTCCAAAAGAGATTCCATTATCTTAGCTCCCAAAACCTCCCCTTTTCTAAACTTTTCTATATCTGCTGAGGGTATCACTGTCCTCCCATTCACCTAGGTTTATAATTTTGAAGCCACCCTCAATTCTTCACTCTTATCCCATATAAGCAATTGACATATTTTACTTTTTTTAATTTACATAATATCTCTACCATAATACCTTTTATCCATTGACACAGCCACTAACCTTTTTGGGGGTCTTGTTGTCTAGACTTCTACAATAGTTTCCAATTTGGGTCTTTCTGACTCAAGTCTCCATATTCCAATCTATTCACACAATTGCCAAAGTGATTTTCCTATAGTATATATCTGATCATGTTACCTCCCCATGTAATAAAACCAGGGCTCCCTATTACCTCCAAGATCAAATATAAATTTCCATCAGGCTTTAAAGCTCTTCACAACTTGACCCCCTTCTTACCTTTCCAGTGTTCTTACACGTTACTCCATTCTGTGAAATCTAGCCCAACCATCATTAACCTATGTGTAATTTCTCAAACATCATACTCCATCTCTTGTCTCTGTGTCTTTGCATGGGCTGTCCTCAGTGACTGGAATTTTATCTCCTTGCTTCTATATCTTGGAACTTCTGGATTTTTTCAAGGTTCATCTCAAGTACCACTTTCTACATGAAGTTTTTCTTGATCATCCCAACTGCTAGAAAACTTCCTCCCCAAATTGTCTTGTATTCATGTTGTAAATATTTTGTTTATATTTATATGTTGTCTCAATTAGCATGTAAGCTTCTTGAGGGAAGAGACTGTTTCTTTTCTTTGTATCTCTAGTGCTTAACAAAGTATCTGACATGCAGTAGACACTTAATAAATGCTTATTGATGGATTGATATATTGATATGTAACTGACTCTTAAATTTCCTTTTCCCCCTCTGACACCTCCTAAATGCCAGACACTTATTTCCTCTTAATTTGTAGACATTTCCACCTGGATGTTTTCCCAGCATCTGAAAATCAACAACTATAAAATCTGCTTTTCTCTTAATTTTTTTTTTATTTTTATTAATGGCACCACCATTCTTTTAGTCACATAGGTTCAAAATCTTGGAATCCATCCTCACCTTCAAACATATATTCAGTCGCCCAAAAGCCCTAATTCCTCTTGGATCCACCGCCTTTTCTCTAGTTCTACTGTTACCAGTATCAGTCCTCACTGACTCTTGCTTATACTATTGTCCTACTGAAACAGCAAGCCCCCTAGCATACTAATGATGACTCCTAGCACAGGTTCTTTTATCTGCTTTTCTAAAGGAAAGCAACTCAAAAGGGGTTAACAATCTTACTTTAATCAAATATATGAATAAAAAATAAAGTTCAGGGGAAAAAGTCAGCACCTTAAACTTTAGAGAATACAAACAGAAATTACAAGTAGACAAAAAATATATAGAGAAAAAATAACACAATTCAACAAACCAACAGACAGGGCTTCTAACTGTCTGACCATCACATACATACATAGTTAGTTACCAGAGAGAGAACCACCATCATCTGGGTTTTAAAGCCAGGGGTCTCAACAGCTACCCAGAATCTCATCTGGCCAAATCACACAACTCTTCCCATAAGTGAGCCCCAAACTAAAATCTCACCTCAAGAATATAAATATGTAGCCTTCTCCAGGCTCAGAGAATATCACAACCTTCCATGACCCACTGCCACTGCCTAATTACAAAGTAACAAAAGGTGTGGGCCTTCCTGGAAAAACAAGCCTCCCCTAAGCAAGCTTCTCTTGTTGGGCTCCAAGTGAAGCCCATTAAGGGGCAGGGAAGATCTTCAAATTCCCTTACCATTACACCTAGCCTCCCTACTGGTCTCCATTCATCTCTATTTTATAAAATTATTTTTATTTTATTAAATATTTTCCAATTACATGTTTAACAATCATTTTTCTAAATTTTGAGTTCCAAATTCCCTTCCTCCCTCTAATCCCTCCTCTGTCCTTGAGAAGGCAAGCAATTTTATTTCAATTATACATATGAGGTCATGCAAACCATATTTCTTTATTAGTCATGTTGCAAAAGAAAAGACAAAATAAAACAATATAAATAATTTTTTAAAAAGTATGCTTCACTCTGCATTCAGAGTTTATCAATTCTCTCTCTGGAGGTAATTAGCATTTTTCATCATGGGTCCTTTGGAATTGTTTTGCATCATTATCTTGATCAAAGTAGCTGAGTCTTTCATAGTTGATCATCCTTACAATATTGCTGTTACTGTGTACAGTGTTCTCCTGGTTCTGCTCACTTCACTTTGCATCAATTCATGTAAGTCTTCACAGGACTTTTCTGAAACCATCTTGCTTATCATTTATTATAGCACAATAGTATTCCATCATAATCATATACTGTAACTTGTTTAGTCATTCTCTAATGGATGAGTATCACCTCAATTTTCAATTCTTTGCCACCACAAAAAGAGCTGCTATAACTATTTTTGTATGAAAAGGTCCTTTTTCCCTTTTCTGTTTTTTTTGGGGGGAAAGGGAGGATACAGACCTAGTATCAAAAGTTTTATAGAACTTTGGACATAATTCCAAATTGTTCTCCCAAATGTTTCGACTAGTTCACTGCTCCACCAATGGTACATTAGTGTCCCAATTTTTCCACATCCCCTCTAACATTTGACATTTTCCTTTTCTGTCATGTTAGTCAATCTGATAAGTATTAGGTGGTACCTCAGAGTTATTTTAATTTACATTTTTCTAATCAGTAGCTATTTAGAGCATTTTTTCATGTGACTATTGACAGCTTTGATTTCTTTTTCTGAAAATTACCTGTTCATATCCCTTTGATATCAACTAGCAAATGGCTTTTTTAAAAAATAAATTTGGCTCAGTTCCCCATATATTTGAGAAATGAAGTTTTTATCAGAGAAACTTGCCGCAAAAATGCTTTCCCAGTTTCCTGTTTTCTTTTGAATTTTGGCTACATTAATTTTGTTTGTGAAAAACCCTTTTAATAGCATGTAATCAGAATTATCTGTTTTTTCCTATAATTCCCCTATATCTTTTGCTTAGTCATAGACTCTTTCCTCATCCATAGATCTGACAGATACATCTTTCCATATTCCCTTAATTTACTTATAATATCATCCTTTATGTCTAAATCATTTATCTCTTGTGAATTTATCTTGGTAAATGAAGCAAGATGTCAGTCTATACCTAGTTTCTGTCAAACTGTGGTCCAGTTTTCCCAGCAATTTTTGTCAAATGGTGAGTTCTTACTCCAGAAGCTTGGGTCTTTGCATTTATCAAATAACAGTTTACTATGGTGATTTACCATTGTTTATTGTGTACCTAATCTATTCCACTGCTTTACCATTCTATTCCTTAGCCAGTTCCAGATTGTTTTAATGATTACCACTTTGTAATATAATTTGAAACCTGGAACTGCTAGTCTTACTTCCTTAACATTTTCACCATTGATTATCTTGATACTCTTGACCTATTGCTCTTCTAAATGAATTTTGTTATTATTTTTTCTAGCTCTATAAAATAAAATTTTCGGTAATTTGGTATGGCATTGGATAAGTGCGTTAACTTAGGTAGATTTGTCATTATTATTATATTAGCTCAGCCTACTGTAAGGGTTATGGGATTTAAAGATCTCCCATGCCCCATGGACGTGCTGACATAGCAGTGCAAGA
>NW_027187419.1:3370231-3398576 GCF_028583685.1 Petaurus breviceps papuanus | reverse complement strand
AAAAAAAAAAAAAAAAGCCGAGCTAACGGTCCTGTGGTTGGCAGTTGGCGGCAGTTGCCTTTTTTTTTTTTTTGAGTTAGGACTCCGGCTGAGCACTGCCAGGGGCCAGAGCTGCTGGGAGGACGCTGGGTGGTTGCTGTGAGTGGGGAGAGGAGGACCTTTGCCTGAGGTAGCCTGTTCTGTTTTAAAGGCTTGAAAATGTGGGTGCTTTCTACTTTATCTACCTGTGCCAATGTCATAACTACTCTGATGGCTTTCACTTTCTGGTTTTGGGACTCAGTCTTTTGGTATCTTAATAAATTTTCTAGTTTATTTCCCCAAATGGCAAACCTGACGTATTTTGTGATGGATAATTATATCAGCATATTTATAATCTCTATAGGCATTGTGAATATGGCATTGCTGATACACCTACCCATGAGCAATTAATATTTCTCCAACTGTTTAGATCTGTCTATTTGTGTGAAAAGTGTTTGGTAATTACATTGGTATAATCCCTCAGTTTGTCTTGGCAGGTAGGCTCCCAAGTATTTTATATTGTCTGCAGTTATTTAAAATAGAATTTTTTTTCATCTCTCCCTGATGGGTTTTGTTGGTAAATTATAGAAATGCTGAGGATTTGTGTATTATATCCTGCAATTTTGCTAAAGGTGTTACTTGTTTCAACTTACTTTTCAGTTGATTCTCTAGGTTCTCTAGGTATACCATCATATCATCTTCAAAGAGTGATAGTTTTGTTTCATCAATGTCTATTTTTATTTTTTCTATTTCTTTTTCTTATCTTATTGATATAGCTAGCATTCAAGTACAATGTTCTTGCTTCATTCCTGATCCTATTGATAGATTTCATGTTTATTCCCATTATAGATAATGCTTCCTCTTGGTTTTAGATAGATACTCTTATTATTTTAAGAAAGACTCCATTGATTCTTATACTTGCAAGTGTTTTTAATAGGAACAGGTGTTGTATTTTGTCCAAGCCTTTTTCTCCATCTCTTCATAAAATCAAATGATTTTGTTACTATTGTTACTGATATGGTCAATTATACTGATAGTATTCCTAGTATTGAACCAGCCTTGCATCCCTGGTATAAATCCCACCTGGTTATAGTGTGTGATCTTTGTGATATATTGCTGCAAATCTCCTTGATAGTATTTTATTTAAAATGTTTGCAATGATATTCATTAAGGAAATTAGTCTATAACTTTCTGTTTTTGCTTTCCCTGGTTTAAATATCAAAATCATACTTGTGTAATGAAATGAATCTGGTAGGGCTCCTTCTTTACTTATTTTATTAAATTGTTTATAGAGTATCAGAATTAATTGTTCCTTAAATGTTTGGTAGAATTCACTTGTGAATCCATCTGGTCCTAGGGATTTATCTTAGAGAGCTCATTGATAGGTTGTTCAATTTCCTTTTCTGAGATAGGGTTATTTAAATATTCTATTTTCTCTTCTGTTCTTCTAGGCAGTTTATATTTTTGTAAATATTAATTCATTTCTCTTAGGTTGTCAGTTTTACTGGCATATAATTGGGTAAAATAGCTACTAATAATTATTTTAATTTCATTTTCACTGGTGGTGCTTTCACCCTTTTCATTTTTGATACTATTAATTTGGTTTTCTTCTTTCTTTTTTTTTTAACTCAAATTAACCAATGAGTTATATATTTTTTCCATGAAATCAGCTACTATTTTTATGTTAGTGCAATTTTTTATTTCAGTTTTATTAATCTCTTTTAATTTTCAGAATTTCCATTTTGGTGTTTAATTGAGGATTTCTAATTTGCTCTTTTGTTAGTTTTTTTTAGTTACATGCCCAATTCATTGATCTGCTTTTTTCTCTTTTTTATTGATAAACACATTTAGAAATATAAATTTTCCCCTAAGTATTGCTTTGGCTATATCCTACAAATTTTGGAGTATTGTCTCATCTTTGTCATTTTCTTCAGTGAAATTATTGATTGTTTCCATGATTGTTCTTTGATCCACTTATTTCTTAGGCTTAGATTACTCAGCTTCTAAGTAGTTTTATTCTGTGTTTCCATAGCCTTTTATTAAATATAAGTTTTTATTGCATTATGTTCTGGAAATGGTTACATTTATCATTTCTATTTTTCTGCATTTGGTTGTGAGGCTTTATGTCCTCAAACATGATCAGTTTTGTGAAGGTTCCATATACAGCTGAGAAAAATGTATACTTCTTTATATTTCCATTCAGTTTTCTCCAGAGGTCTATCATATCTAACTTTTCCAAGATTCTATACATGTTCTTGACTTCTTTCTTATTTATTTTATGGTTAGATTTATCTAGCTCTGAAAGGGGAAAGGTGAGGTCCCCCACTTGTATAGTTTTGCTGTCTACTTCCTCCTGTAATTTATTTAACATTTCCTTTAAGAATTTAGAGGCCATGTCATTTGGTGCATAGTATTGATATTACTTAATTGTCTGTGGTTCCTTTTAGAAAGATATAATTTCGCTGCTTATCTCTTTTAATTAGGTCTATTTTTGCTTTTATTTTGTCTGAAATCAAAATTGCTACCCCCTTCGTTTTTACTTCAACTAAAGCATGAAAGAGGGTAGCTAAGTGGCTCAGTGCATAAAGAGTGCTGGGCCTGGAGTTAGGAAAACATCTTTCTGAGCTCAAATCTAGCTTCATATACTTACTAACTGTGTGACCCTGGGCAAGTCACTTAACCCTGTTTACTTCAGTTTCCACATCTGTAAAATAAGCTGGATAAGGAAATAGCAAATTACTCAAGTATCTCTGCCAAGAAAAACCCAAGAGTCAAAAAGAGTCAGACATGACTAAACAACAATACTGTTCTGCATGACCCCAGAGGGTAATACTAAGATGAAAAGGTGGAGCTCAGGAGGCATACTTTAGATATGTTTGATTTTTTTTTTCAGGAGGCAGTGAGATATAGAAGAAACAGTAAGGAAAGACTTGGGTTTAAATCCCACCTCTGACACTTAACAATCTGGGTGACCCAAGGCAAAATGCTTAATATGTCTCAGTCTCATAAAAAACACACACACACAAACACACACACACACACACACACATACACACACACACACACAAAACCCAGAAAACTGTTTTATTACCTATCTCCTTGGGTTCTTGTGAGGATCAAATTAGATAATATATGTAAAGCCCTTTGTGAATCTTAATGCTCTATGTAAATGTTGGCTATATTAGCTATTATTTTTAGTGAATACCATGTCACTGGAGGTCATCAAAGGAAAACTGGATACCTGTTAGGGAGATGCCTGGTAGAAGGAATGCCTGCTTAGGGGAATATTAAACTAAAGAATTTGGTGTCCCTTCTAATCCTACAACTCTAAAATTCTATGAACTACTCACTCTTTCTACCTCTTCCCCCAAAGTACTCCTTCCTTTCCTGCTTCTTCATCTTTGTTTCCTCCTCCTGGTATGCTTCTTTCTTTCTGCCCCTCCCTCATTCTCTGACTATTGAAATCCTTCCTTTCCTTCAGATGACATCACCTCCATGAAGCCTAGGTTTACCTAACCCCATTGCATTTCTCATCTCTGGGATTTCTTGTAATATTCATGTAGTTTGGTTTAAGTAGCTCTAAGATTTATTATTGTCGGATTGTAGGAAGCCTTGAATGCCAGGGTAAGGACTTTGGATTCAATTCAGTAGGCAGTAAGTGGTTAGTGAAAATTTTGTGTAGGGGAATGTTATAAGCAGAACTATACAATAGGAGGATTACTCTGAAGACAATGGGAAGGGTGGATGGGTGAAGGAAGAGATTAGATGGAGAGGAATAAAGGGAGGCATAGAAATCATAAGGGACTCAATAAGGCTAAACTGTTTCCTTTCTGTATGGGAAGATGATACATGTATCTTCAAGAATTTTATCATTATTAGGGCAGTTAGAAGGATTCTAAATATAAAGAGGGTGTAGGAGTGAGTAGATTATGTTGGGAGAGTATTAAAAAACATATAGATGAGAAAGACGGATGTCCTGAGAGAAGGGGAGAGGAAGGCAAAGAGTGGGGGAAAATGTCTCCCATAAAAAGGCACACAAGTGGAGGGGGAAATGGTGGGGGGATGAGTCAAGTAATCATTGTTGAACCTCACTCATATCTAAATTGGTTCAAAAAGAAAAAATATATTTATACACTCAGTGGTAATCTAAATCTATCTTATCCAACAGGGAAGTAAGAGGGAAATGGTGTAAGAAAGGGGAGGGGGTGATAAAAAGGCAGGTAGATAAAAGAAGGCAGTAGTCAAAAGTAAAACAGACTTTAGAAGAGGGACAGGATAAAAAGAGAGAAAAGGCTCAACTGGAGAAAATAGGCTAAAGGGAAATGTACAGTTAATAATAATAACTGTGAATGTGAATGGAATGAATTCACCCAAAAAATGGAAGTAGATAACAGAATGGATTAAAAACCAGAACCCAAAAAAGACACTTGAAACAGAGAGATTCAAAGAGTTAAAATAAGGGGCTAGAGCAGGATCTATTGTCTTTGTTGGTTTATTTTCATTTTTCTATTGTGTCTGATCTTGGTGACCTATTGTGGGGTTTTCTTGGGAAAGATACTGGAGTAAGTTTGCCATTTCCTTCTCCAGCTCATTTTACAGATGAGGAAACAGAGATAAACAGCATTAAGTGACCTGCCCAGGGTCACACAGCTAGGAAATAGCTGAGGTCAGATTTGACCTCAGGAAGATGAGTCTTCCTGACTCCAGGCCCTGCACTCTATCCACTGTCCACCTAGCTGCTCATGCAGAACAGTCCTAACCCCAATTTCACATGACAATAGGATTTTATATTCAATCATTTTTTTTTTCAGATTAAATATTCCTAATTCCTCTACTACCCAAACCCAGTCTCACTCCTTTCATCGCTTACTCCCTAACTTCTGCTCCTTCCTTAGTATTTAAAGGATATTAGAAGCACTAAAATATCAGGACAAATTGAAAGAGGAATTAGATTCAGGGCTTGAGGCTCAGTTGTGGCAAAATTCAGGATTGTGAGGAGTATAAGGGAAATTTGGGCCTCATTTTGTCACAAAATCTCAGTGTTGAAAGGTACTTCAAAGGACATCCAGGCCAACCCATAGCCAAAGTGAAATCCACTCTAAAGCAGTCCAACGGTCCATCCAGTCTTCACTTACAACCTCCAGTGTGGGCAAAATCACTGCTACCGAAGCAACCCATTACCCCTTTGGACAGCCTAAAGTTAGGAGACTTTGTTTTGTTTTTCTATTAATATACTACTAATTCCTATTTCAACTACATCATTGGGTTAAAAAGGCCTACTCTGTTCAGATCTAGAAATCGAATTCCTTTAAACATGGTTTCTATAAAAAATGTATTCCAACTTCCAAACAACTGAAATCCAGAGCACCTTCTTGAATGCTGCTTTTTATTCTACTAAAGCAGGACTTTAGATGGAGGAAATAAAAGGATTGAAGGGATTTTTTTCTCCCAAACCTCACTGTGTTGCCTAGCCTAACTCCACCCTCTAGTCCCACATCTACTTCTACACAGACTGGAAGGAAAAAGAGAAGAGGAAAGAAAAAAGAACAAAAGAAGGTACAGAAAAGAAAAAGGAAAATGGGAAAGTTAAGGTAAAGAATAAGAAAATTCGGAAGAGAGAAAAAGGTATATAAATGTGAGGAAAGGTGACTGAAAAGAATGATTCTGGATCTGTTGATACAGATTCAGAACAGAGGCATCAAAATTAAATCCACACCAGGAATAACCAGAATCCTGCTTCCCTTCTGTTTCAAGTACTTCTCTAAACCATATCTCTCAGCACCCCAGAATATGATCCTGGACAGAGACTGAGGTAATGGTCTCCATCAAGGGCCTCACTATCCCTAGAACTCCATGAAGCAAACAGAGGGGTCTGAGAGAGGAGGGATATTCCAACCTCCATCTCGGGAAGTAGAGAAGGAAGTATAACCTGAGGGAAATTGCAGGCTCCTAGAAGAAAGAAACGGGGGGGGGGAGGCAGGGGGGTGGTAAAGAATATGGCAGTCTTATAATCTTCTTTAGAAATGACAGAGTCTAAATTCTCCATCCAACAAGAAGGTTTTGCTCTGCAGCAGCAGGAGAAGAGGTGGGAGGAACAAACCAGCTTTCTCCCTGCTCCCCCCTCTACCCCGCCTGCATCCCCAAACTACCAACATACAAAGTCTAATTAAATGTCTGTGGAGCTACATTTGAACTGCTCGTGCTCAGAACCAGTGGCAGAGGGCAAGAGGCCCCATTGGGTGGAGGAGGGAGAAATCAAAGGATTTTTTTCCATGCGACCAACAAAACAGAAGGCACTGCTTGTGTTGCCTTTGATTTGGTGTTTGGAAAAACAATTTTTTTTATTTTTATTTTTTAAAGAAACTGGGTAAGGGAAGAGGAAGGAGGCAGCCCGCAGGCAGAAGACAAGGTCACAGGAGAAAGGAGAAGCTGTAAATAAAAGAGACAAAAGCAGCAGGGAGCAGAAGGGGAGGGAGCTAGGGATGGGTGATTTTATCCCCATTTTATTTCTAAAGCTTGTTAAAAGTCTCACACCTGAGACTAGAGTCAGATGATTCAACAGCAGTGGACTTTAAGAAGAAATATGGATCCCTCCCTTTTTCAACAGGAATATTTCATAAGACACACTGTTACTATGTCATATGAAGAAGCACCTGGTTTGTAAGGATGTAAAAGGAAAGTGGTGATCACTAGAAGACAGTGTGGGTTCACTAAGACCAAGCCATGTCAGAAAAATTCTATGACCTTCTTTGGCAGTGTCACTGGGCTAGCAGACAGGAATTCTGTAGACACAGTGCCTCTGGATTTTGACAAACCATGTTAGAAAGTGTCTCATGATATACAAGCAGATAAGAGAGGGAGAAAGGCGGGGGAGAAGGGGGAGGGCAGTGGTATGGGCTTCCTGACAGAACAGTAAAATAGATTCAGAACTGAATGAATTATCAGATTCTATCCAATCCAAACCCTCCCCTTCCAAATTTACTCAGCACCTACTGTGTGAAAGGCATGTGCTAGGTGCTAGAGATCTAATGGAGTAACCCAGCCCTCTTCTATTCAACATTTTAACCAATTGTTTGGATGAAGGTATTGAAACCATGCTCATCAAATTTGTAAATGGCAGAAGCTAATCCATTGAATGATGAAAGAATCACACCCTTCCCCAAAGACCTTGACAGATGGTAATGATTGACCAGCTCAAACAAGAAGATGCTTAATAAAGACAAATGCAAAGTCCTGCACTCAGGTTACGTAATAAACTGCACAAACTCAGCATCAGGAGATGAGACTTGACTGCAGCTCATAAAAAAGACCCAGTAGTGCTTGTCAAGCTTAATATGAATCAAGAAATGGCAGCCAAAAAAGTTAATGTCATCTTGGGCTGAAGCACAAAAAGCAACACATCCTGAAAAAGAGAAGTGATCAAATAGCATCATCCTGGGCCCTGGTCAGGGCATAGCTAGGGAATTTTGCTCAAACCTAGGCATTATGTTTTTGGGCAAGAGTGTCACCATTCTTTTTTAGGGGGAATATGGACAAATTGTGGCCTGTTATTCAGTGAATTAATAAATATTTATTAAGCAGGTACAATGTGCCAAGCACTGGGGATACAAAAAGAGACAAAAGAAAACCCCTGCCCTCAAAGGGCTCACAATCTAATGTTCAGAATGGGATGACCTCTGGAACAATGGTATAAGTTTTGGGGTGTGTGTAAAAGAGTAGGAAAAGGGGGGTTGTGTGGGAGATGGGGAAATGATCAAAACAGGGGCTTACCAAATAACTTGGACTTTTCACACTTTGAGAAAGTTGAGGAGGCATCACAAATAATCTGAGATCCTGCCCCCTGTGTGTCTGTATACTAATTATCTCTCTTCCTGTGAGATAATTTACTCGGCCTATCTAAGAAGTCACCTGATTCTAAGTCACATTCATTTGAAAAGGCCCTGATCCATGGAGGAGGTGACAAGTGACTTTGGAGCCTGAAGATCTAGGCTGATACAATGAGAGGACTTTGAAGACCCCTCTTCAGCTAAACCCTAGAATGTCCCCTAACTATGTAAAGTATTTTGTAAGCCTTAAAGTGATTATATAAAAACTGTTATTATTTTGTATAAAAAAATAACTAGGAACCACCAGAAGATACACCCTCATAGGTATATCTGGTCTCACCGAAACATTCAGATAAGACAGCCGACTGGAAGGACATTGGCAAGGTGAGATTGGTGGAGAAAGGAAGGTTGTACAGATAGGAGTATAGTCCTGGAGTAAACAGTTAAGATCTGTCTGGGCAACATAGGACATTGCCTCCTCATCCGGATCTATAAAGGTTAAGGAAACCCCAGGGAAATCTCCTGGTTTGACACTGACCACTCAGCTACTCTCATGGTGCATATCATACTGAACACCAAAGACCTTTTACTGACTCCAAGTCTTGATTGAAAAGAGAGACCAAAAAGGTAAAGGATGAATCAGAAAGGAAATGGGGTGAGGTGGGGGGAGAAGGGAAAAATGGATAGGACAAGGCAAATACCCTTTCAGCTGTATGTGACCACTGATTTTCATAGAAATCTTCCAAAACACTAAGAATGCACAATCTCCCTCCAGAATTAATTCCCTTCTTCATTCTTTTTGACCAGCTGTCTTCTCTCTGGGCTCTGAATCCATCCCCCTACCCCACCCACCCCAAGGAGGGCTTGACTTTCCAAATCACTCACCACCCTGGATTTCTTTGTTTGAGGAAAAACAGTTATTTCCCATTTTAACAGGGGACGGAGGGAGGTGGATTTTGTAATAATGCCTCCAACACCCCCTTTAGCTCTCTGCAGTCCTAGACCCCTCTTTACAATGAATTCAAAGCCCCAGCTCTCTCTGTTCTTGCTGTAAAATGTTCTCTTCAATTATTTCCCCACTACCTGGTTCAGAACAGCAGAAACCAATAGCGCTGTGCTGTGTGTTATATACTGTATGTCACTGTACTATGAAATATTAAGCCTTCACAATAGGTCCGAAGTCACCAACTCATAATCCTTTAATGGTTTAGCTCATTCGGGCTGTTTGAAAGTGGCATAATATTGCTATTTTTAAATAAATGGGATCTGTATTAATGAGAGCCGACCTCTCTCTGCTGAGCGGCTTCTCATGCAGTGTGCCCTCATTGGGGATTCAGCATGAAAAGGGAGGAAAAAAAAAAACCTTCGTTAAATGGGAACCAAGCAGCACTTTAAATAATGCTCACGGATGCTAATCATCTTTTTGGGGGGATGATTAATTTGAGTGAATAATAGATTTCATTTCCAAAAAAGACATGGAGCCTTGATGCTTGGAGGGAGAAAAGGAGGGAGGGAAGAAGGAAACAGGCAAGTTAGGATGAAGCTGGCAGTGGGGGAGTGGTGTATTGAGGGGAGGGGGTTGCATTAGCATACATGTTGCCTGAGCTTTCAAGTGAGTCTTATAGGGAGGAGAAGGAGCAGAATAGCATCATTCTGACCCTGCTTTAGGGACAGTGGTGGCAGTGAAAAGGCCATCACACACAGGGACAAAACGTGACAAAACAGGCTCTTAGACCTGGAGCAAATCAGGCCTGAATTTCTAGATCCCTGTCCCCAGGTGATGAACAATGAAAGTGCTTTCCCCGGGCCCCTACCCTGCTCTGTAAACAGTCTGGCAGGCTCACACCTCATTGCCTGGCAACAGGTGCAAAGTAATAAATCAGGCTGAGAAAATGTCACTCAGTGGAGACTCTTCATCTCCTGAGACACAATATTTTTTCTCGATGCAGCATCAAGGATGTCACGGGAGCCGGGGGGCTCAGGCAGCAGCGTTGCTGATTGCTGGGGACCCCTGCCTCCCGGGGTGACCCTGGTGAAAACAGTCTGTTCCTAAGAATGGATCATAAATGGAAGAGGAACCCTCTGGTGCCTGGGGTGGGGAGACTCCAATTTCCCTGAAATGGGAAGGCGGGAGTTGAGGGAAGGGATAAGGAAATTGGGCAGCTCACCCAAGGAGCTGGGGCAGGAGAGACTTTCTACAAATCACCAAGCTGTGGCTTCTATCTCTTGTCCCCTCAGACAATCTCCTTACAAAGATTACAGCTTTTAGATGGGGACTGCTCTAAGCAGGGACCTGTCTAGTAACAAAGATGGAGAGACAGACGATAAGTAGACGGAGAGAAAGAGATGATAGACAGACAGACAGATATTAGAGAGATAATAAATCTATCTTTATGGACAAAATAGTCAGCAAGAATTTATAAAGTACCTATCATGTATCAGATGACACTATGTTAGGTATTGGGGATATAAAAACAAAAAAGACACAGCCCTGGGACTCAAAGAACTTACATTCTAGTCAAAATAAATCTGTAGACCACAGCAATATAGATTTAGAGCTAGAAGGAACACCGTGGTTCAGAAAGGAGAAATTATTTGCAGGGCGACGCAAGACTCACTGGAGGCAGGATTTGGGCCCCAGGTCTTCCACACCCTAAGTCCAATATGGTATCCATTATACCTACTTCCTCTTCATTTAAAGATGGAGATACATTTATAAGTATAGAGACTGGACCTATGATTTCATTGGTATAGGGAATTCCCCCATAAGGAAATTTCCCCTACCAGTGTGGACCACCACCTTCTCTGCAATTTCAGTCTTAGCACTAAGAGGTTAATTGACTTACTCAACTGGTATATGTTAGGAGGATGTAGCCCAAATCTTCTTGACTTTAAGACCAGCTCTCTATTGCTGCTCCACAATCTCTCAAACATATTTATATCTCTATAAATGCATCTATGTACATTATATCTCATATTAGAACTGCTACCCCTTTCCCAATGCTTTTCCTCTCATCAGTGACTAGAAAGAGCCACCCCCCTCTCTCCTTTCCATCCTTTGCCAGATTTCTCCCCGCCCAAGATCAGCAAAAATGTGTCTTGCTTCGGTGTCTTTTGGCCAAAACTGCCCATTGACTCCATACTGGGGTCAGGGACAGGGATAGGGACAAGAGGAGAGAGGTTTCTACACACCTCCTGGTTTACATTACTTCCTGCCAAACTCTCACCCTCTGAAGGACACTGCTTGATAATACAAGCCCCAGCATCAAAGAACTTAGATGCATTCTAATAAGTTTTTCCCCTTCGGAGGGCTCTTTGGAAGGCTATACTGTTGTTCCAAGGGTACAGCCATTACTCAAGACATTTCAGAACTCCTTTGGGAATTGACAGTTATTAGCTATACAAGAGAAGCAATCTCACTACATTATAGGATCATAGATCATAGACTTAAGCTGGAAGTGACTTTAGAGATCATCTAGACCACTCCACATTTTACAGATGAGGAAACTGAGGCACAGAGAGATTAAGGGGCCTGCACAGACACATAGCTAGTTAAGTATCTGAGACCAGATTCAAAATCAGATCTTTCTAACTTCACATCCCATTCTTTATCTACTATACCATCTAGAAGCCCTCTCCAATTGAAACCCCTTTTTTGGACTTTATTGTCTCCAAAAACTCATCATTCTGCAATATTCCAACAACTCAGAAATTCACAGGTCCTCTGTCTGGGGGCCCCTTCCCTCTCTCCGATTGGAAAGGATGGATGATGGACATTGGAAAACTCCTCCCAGATCTTCCTCTAGTTAAGGAGGGCACCCAGGAAATTCCTATCATTTCCCACTCAACTACTTTCCTGGACTTCATCATCTCCAGAAATTCAATATTCTGCGAGATGAAATCAATTCCAAAAGCTACACTTCCTCAGATCATTTCCCACCATGGCTGCATGACTCCATGCCCTACCATTCCTCCCCACCCCCAACATTTCCCCTATCCTACTTCCACTTGCTTTTCAACTTATTTGTATGTTTTGTCTCCCCCATTCGACTGTGAGCTCAATGAAGGCAGGGGCTATCTTATGCCTTTCTTTGTGTCCCTGGTGCTTAGCACAGTGCTTGGAGCATAGTAGACACAAAAATGCTTATTGACAATGGCTCTGACTCTTTATATCAAATATTAGAATGGTTTTCTATGTTATATGCCAAAAATAGCCCTATATAACTTCAAACCATTTTCAAAAATCCAGTACCCATTACTAAAGAATGAATCTTCACCACAATAGAGGATCTTCAAAGGAATAAGCCACTGAAGGATCCCTGGCCAGGGTCCTGACAGCAGACACAAATCCCTAAGCAAAGACAAAAGGACGCCACACCATTCCTCAACCCCTATGCATTTAATAACCTCAACTACCTTCTTAGCCCAGAAATCTTTGTATGATCCCTTGTGAAGTTCTTTCTACCTCCATTCTCCCTAAGATATTTCTGTGTTAGAGATCCCTATTTCTGAACAACCCTATAATAACAACTGGGTGGGGATATGCATGCCCTTAAAATGTTCTCATCCTAGAGCTAAAAGAGACCTCTAGTGGTCATCATTTCATCCTTCTCCCTGCTTCTAGACATGGCCAGGCCAAAGACTTTTCTCAAAACTCTTGAGAAGGGACATAGGCAATTTCTAGCATCTTTAACCCTACTTACTCAGAATATCCTTTATCCTATCCAGCTTGAATTCCTCAGACTGAAATTTTATCCTATCATCTGTAAGTAAAGGGAGGAAAACATGTCTGAGCTGGAAGTTCCTTTAAAAATTGAAGAACCAAAGGTAGAGAGCAGAAAGGGTCCTTGAAGGCCATGAAGTCTAAATCTCTCATTTCACAAATGAAAAAATTAAGAACCAGAGGTTGAATGATGTGTTCAAGATCTTACCAGCTGGAATTTGAACCCAGAACTTCTGAAACTAAATGGCAATCTTTCTACTATAATCTGTTCCCCTGGAAACACTCATTTTCCAAAAGAATAAGTAAGTAGAAAGCTTACTGACTTTGGGGCAAATTAATTAACTCAGGATACTTTATACATAGTGTAGGTCTTTTCCTCCTCAGCTTCCATTTGCTGTACCCCATATATGTGGAATATCTTGTGAGGTTCAGAGGAGAGAATTGTGTCTCAGAGCTTGCACTAATGCATTATATAAGTTCAGTATTTCTCCCCTTTCCTTCTCTGGAGAGCAGGTAGATGGTGTACTAGATAGAGAGTTGAAATGAAGTCAGTAAGACTTGAGTTTGAATCCCACCTCAGACACACTGCAAGTGACCTTGGGCAAGTCAACGTCTCTCAGTCTCAGTTGCCTCATCTGTAAAATGGGAGTGATAATGACACCTTCACTGGGTTATTGTGAGGATCAGATGAGATAGTCTTTCCAAAACACTTTGTAAACCTAAAAGTACTCTATAAATGCCATTTGCTACTTCTACTCTCCCGTGAAAAGATTCTAAGATCATACATATTCTATTCATGCTGTGAAATACAGAGATTTGAAATGCATTGAAAACTAAAATACCTGTCCTCTTTATCAGGAAGAACTATGTGCCCCCTTGCTATCACAGCTTAGAGAACACAAGTTTGGCGCCTGGCAGGCACTTAGCTCAGAGGCCTCAGATTCTGGCTTTCTAGGGGAAAGGTCCAGTTGCTAGAGTCTTTACTGAGTTATGGAGCAGTAGAACCCCCCCACTGGAAAGACCCCATCAACTACAGGCAGGGGCCATGGATACTCCTCTGGTGCTCAGTCTAACCTAGCCACATGTATCTTCTCTACTGCTGATGGAAATCAACAAGGCAGAATTGCCCTAAAAAATGGAATTCCTGTCTCTCAGCCCAGGACTCTATCTGGTTTCCACAGAAACACTCCCTACCTGCAAAGCCCTTGCAGAGGAGGAAACTCTAGACCTGGGCCACCTTGGGCTTGACTTGCCAACTTTGCTTTTTTTCTTCAGGGAATCCAGTCTATGGCCCCAAAGAGAACTTGGGCACTTAGCAAAATAACCACTGCACCCCGCATTCTACTTGAGGAAGATCACCAGTGTGGGGTGTTAGGGGTAAAAGGAAAAGAGAGAAAAATGGAGCTTCTAGATTAGTCTATTCCTCTTGACCATAGCTCCTTAGCCTGCCCTTCCAGTTACAGGCCTCAGACTGTGATCAGAGGGAACCATAGCAATCATTTAATCAACCACAGATTTAAAGCTGAAATGGGTTTTAGGTCAGGGTTTCTTTCCCCTAACATGGATATACCCAAGTGAATAGGGTTCCAAATAGGTTATTTTCTTTTGTTTTATTTATTTATTTTGGTAAGGCAGCTTAGTGGAGCAGTGGATAGATTAATGGACCTGGAATCTGGAAGATATGAATTCAAAATCAGCCTCAAGGACTGGCTAGCTGTGTGACCCCAGTGAAGTCACTTAGCCTCAGTGTCTTCATCTGTAAAATGGCAGTAATGGTAGTACCTAACACACAAGGTTTTTGTGAGGATCAAATGAAATAATATTTGTAAAGCACTCTACAAACCTTGAAGCACCATATAAATGCTAGGGTTTGGGGATTTTTTGTTTGTTTATTAATAATTACAATTATATACATAAATAGTACAGAAAGTTTCCAAGAGCTCTTTTTTTTTTGCTTTTTGGAGGGGGGAAGGCAGGGAAATTGGGGTTAAGTGACTTGCCCAAGGTCACATGGCTAGTAAGTATTAAGAGTCTGAGGTCGTGTTTGAACTCAGGTCCTCCTTACTCCAGGGCTGGTGCTCTATTCACTGCACCTTCTAGCCACCCCTCCCCCCCCAAAAAAAAATGCCAAGAGCTCTTAAGAGGTTAAGAGATGTGACCAGGGTGACACACCTAGGCAAGACTTCAAAATGGCCTTTCTCACACATAGTAAATGTTGAATAAATATCTATTAAATTTAACTGAATTTGTCCAACTCATTTTACAGATGGGGAGAGCAAGACCATAGAGGTTAAGTTGACCCACACTAGTGGAGAGATCTTTAGGGCCACATCATGATTCCAGGGGGAGGCTGGGGTGTGAGAGGTTGTACTTTCACTAAATACTAAATAATTATTATCATTTATGTCTTCAAAAGTCTTATTGTAAAAGTACACAACAAAGTTACCCTTCCCCCTTAAAAGTTACTGATCCTTGACTCAGACATTCATTGGAGTTAAAATATTTCCTATTCTAGCTCCTTTTATAGATGAAGAAACTGAGGTAAACAGGGTTAAGTGACTTGTCCAAGGTTACATTGCTTGTAAGTGTCTGAGGTCAGATTTGAACTCAGGTCTTCCTGACTCCAGGCCCACATTGCACCTACATTGCACCATCTAGTTGTTTTCATGAATTAGGCTGCTAAGAAGAAAATATATTAGGTGTATGAGTAAAACTCAAAGAATCAGGTGACATGAGACTAAAGACAATCCCAGTGCCTTTGTAAAGGTGAATTTCACACTTTGCTCCTTATCCCAGTACATTGTTGAGGATAAAGGTGTTACTGACCTCTTGGTGAAGCCTCAGCCTCATGCAGCCCTTTGGGGGTGCACTATGCTCTAAAAGCTCTAGCACTTTTCTATACAGCTCGCTCTACAAGATACTCCCCTCAAGGATACATAGAACACAGATGAACACATGCACAGACATGAATGGAAAACCACCCAAATAACCAGATCTTCCAGGGCCATACCTGGTTTTCCTACTGCCCAATTGTAGGTTTCAAAGCCAGCTTAGAAATTCCAAAATAAAATCCTGGAAGAGGCCCAGTTTTGATAATCTGGTTGTGGGAGACCTCACCAGTGATTAAGGTGCTGCTATGTTTGCCTCAGCTGATGGAAATAGCTGCTACCTTCCTACACTATGAGTCAATTGCCCTGTTTGAATCATTGGAATATCTTAGGGATCAACTAATTGGGTAGAGATTTTTGTTTTTATCTTTGTATCTTCAGTTCCTTGTATGTAGGGACAGGGATTGAGCATTTAGTACAGTGCCTAACATATAGTTTTATTGTTCAGTTGTCTTTCAGTCATGTCTGACTCTTCATGACCTTATTTGGGATTTTCTTGGCAGAGATATTGGATTGGTTTGCCATTTCCCTTTCCAGCTCATTTTTATAGCTGAGGAAACTGAGGCAAATAGGGTTAAGTGACTTGCCCGGGGCCACACAGCTTGTAAGTGTCTGAGGCCAGATCTGAACTCATGAAGATGAGTCTTCCTTACTCTAAACCCAGCATTCTATGCACTTCACCACCTAGCTGCCCTGTGACACATAGTAGGCACCTAATAAATGCCTGTTAATTAGAAACCTGTGATTTTTTTTTAAATTCAGGGAGCTTTCAAGTGAGTAAATCCCCTTCACCAATGCAGGTCAGCATCTTCCCTGAAACCTAGAATCTTAGAAAATTACCTAGAGCTTTTAGGAGGTTAAGCCATTTGGCCAGCATCCCACAAGTATGGGAACCTAGGCAAGACTTCAGGGAGGGCTTTCTTACACATAGTAAACATTGAACAAATATCTATTAAATTTAATTGAATCTGTTCAACCCATTTTACAGATGAACAAACCAAGGCCTGTTGTGGTTTAGTTGGCCCACAATATTGGAGAGATCTTTAGGGCCACACAGGTGCTTATCATGATTCTAGAGTGAAGCTGGGGGATGAGGTGCTGTACTTTCACTAAACAGTTAATGTGGCAGTGATTGGGCAATAGCTGCCAGTGGTAGCTCACCCCAGGTCCTAATTAGGCCAGGTGACAATCCAGATAAAATGTTCCTATGAATATAAGCTCTGAACAGCCCTGGGTACCTCAGCTTCATTCCCTGGATCCCAGACAAGGCTTTGAAATTTTGTCTGTGACCCAGTCTCTTTACCCCCTTCCCATACACAATAAAGCTTGTTGGTTTATTTGCATCATTTTGAGCTAAGGTGTCTCTGAATTCCTTCTTGATATCCCTCAAACCATTTCAAAATCTATAGGACACACACGTTACTAGGTAAGAGATAAGAAATTTGAATTCAAAGTTTCTGATCCCAGATTTCCACTGTGTTGTTTTGCCTCTCGGTACACTGCCTTATTTTCATCTACTCCACTGGCCCAGGGGTAACCCAGCCTTGAGCAGTTATGACACACTAAACCTCCATAATCATCCATCAGGGCTGATTTGGGAGGTGTAATAAGAAATATCTCCATTAAACCACTGCTGAGTCTCAGTAATTTCCCTGTTTTGAATAATCAATTGACATTATCCCGTATCCAATAACCAATGGAGCTAAAGAGTACCATGCCCCCTCCCCAGATTTAATAAAAAGGCTCATGATACTTCATCTCCCCATGAGCATATGAGAGCATCACGATCAAGTGTGTCATCTGTAAGATGTTCCCTATTGGGCAAGGAGATTTCTAAAAGCAAGCTCAGGTTGGGGACCTGGATTACTTTCTCTGCCACTCACACCCCAACCTATTCCTCCCTGGGAAGGTTCCTTTTCAGCTAAGCCTCCCACAACTCACAAAACACCAGCATCAGCCATTCTTCATAAACAAAAAAGAGACCAATTTCCAAGATGCCACCTGATTTCCATACTCCTCCCTCCCGCCTTTCTGAAACAAGATGTAATCCCCCTCCTGCAATATAATAAATATTTCACTTTCAAATCCCGATTCATTAAAGGAAGCCCAGGAGGGAGAAATAATAAGGTGTCACTTTACAGCCCAAATAAAACACTGAGAGATATATTCTATAATTTATACTTCAGACTTTAGGTTGAGATAATTCATATATCATTTTCAGTTAGGGACCCCAAATGGTGCTGTGTCAGCATATTGGTTGAAAAATAACTTTTTGTATTATTTTATGCCTTTCGGTAACGTACCCTGGTTATCATACATCACCACAAGGTTGAGTTCTAGCATGCCAGCAATTCCTTCTAAGTCATTCCCATTGCTACCTAGCTACCCAGCTACTTCTCCCTCTGCAATACAGATGAGGCCTTTCTCTCTCTCGCTCTCTCTCTCTCCCTCTCTCTCTCCCTCTCCCTCTGTCCCTCTGTCCCTCTCTCTTTCTCTTTCTCTCTCTCTCCCTCCCTCTCACTTTTTCTCTCTCTTCCTCTCTCCCTCTCTCTCCTTCTTTCTCTCTCTCTCTCTCTCTCTCTCTCTCTCTCTCTCTCTCTCTCTCTCTCTCACACACACACACACACATCCTATACATTACTGTTGAGCTCTAATAGAACTATCCAAATCAAAGTAATTTCTCTCATCACCATCATTACCCCTAATGAATTTCCTGGCTATCATTAACAAAGATGGTGGTACTAACTCAGTTTCAGTAGGGAAGCTGATTTGTTTTCCCAGCCTTTGTTGAACTGTGCCAATATATCTCTACAGTCTTTGGCCTGCTGTTCCTTGGGAACAAGGACTAGTTAGGGTTAGAAATGCCAATCCTTTCCAAGTAATGATTTTCTTTGTGAAGTTAACTAACAGATAAATACTTCACCCATGATTTTCCTTTATAGGGTTAAAGGATCATAGACTTAAGAGTTTGAAGGAACTTTAGAGGTCATCTAGCCCAACCACCACATTTTACAGATTGGAAAACTAAGACCTAAAGAGATTAAGGGACTTACCCAAGGTCATATAAGTAGCAAAAATTAGAGCCAGAATTCAAATTCAGGTTCTCTGACTTTAAATCCAATGTGCTTTCCTTATCCTATATGCTTTCAAGCTCTAACCAACAGCTTAAACCATCATTCTCACAGGCATTAGTAAAAGGTAGCCTCTCTTCTCCATAGTGTCATGGATAGGTATTCCTTTCATATTAGAGAAATGAGCTTGTTCCATTCCACTCCCTTCACAGTCCTAACCTGGTTGCATGCATAAGTCATGTGTAGTTCAGAAGCCTTGGAATGCCTCCAGGTTACAATGGGTACCTGACCTTTTCTGACCTTCCCTCCTTTCCCTCTTTGCCTTCTTATCTACACTTTCCCTATTAATCATGGAACTTCAGTATTCGAAGGGTACTTAGAGGTCATTTGTCCAACCCCGACTGAAGCACTATTTCATTTGAATAAAAAAAAAGATACACACCACATCCTTCTAACCCTACCTAAACCAAAGTTGTTGTTTTCCTTGTCTGGTGGAAATGGAAAGAGAATGCCAAGGAATTTTATTCCAGGCCCTCTTTGCCCAACAAATACACTGAGCACACCATCTGGAGTCTGACCCATATCATTTCCATCCCTGACCTTGGTGAATCTACCAATCGTCAGGATCACCTTGGGTCATCTGATTGCCCCCTTCCCAGCTCCTCAGTAGCCCTGAAACTCCATTGATCTGAAGCTTTGTCTTTCTGGACTACATTTAAAATGGAAATGCTTAGCTGACAGAAGCAGCAGAGCTTAAGTGGAGGAAGCTGTGAACAGATCACAGCATTTACCCTCCCCCCTCTCTGCTCTCTAGGACTTTCAGTCCCAGCTGCTTGGGCACAGGGGACTTCAGCTCAAAGAGGCTGGTTAGGTTTGTGGTGGTGGGACTAGGTAGGGGGGAGAGGGCTACTCAGAGCAGTGAATGTCAAGGCAACAGCGACAGCTGCAGAAGCACTTGGAGCAGGATATGGGGAAGGGGGAAGGGTCAGAGAGAGGGAGGAAGAGAGATAGAGACATACAGAGAGACAGAGATACAGACAGAGAGATACAGAGACAGACAATGAGAGAGAGAGAGAGAGAGAGAGAGAGAGAGAGAGAGAATATGCAGGCGACAGGAGAATCAGAATGCTCATTTATCATAAGAGCGATTTCCCTGCTAATAAAGTGACCTTGTGTAAACAGCTCAACTTTTCAAAGCTCTCACGTCATTAGGAGAGGGACACCCGCTGATCGATCAGGACCACACGGACTGCTGAACCAGGATGAACTGCCACAGCCAAAAGAATTATATTTGACTCTGCTCAGCCTCTCGATCATGGCAAGGCAGCAGATGCCAGAGGGGAGAAAGACACCTCTAGGGATAAGTTTGCTCACCTCTTGCCAACACCAAGGGGAAGAAGATGGTGTCAGGTGTTCAGCTCAGCAGGAAAGAGACTGATCCCTAAAGTAGGGCTTTGGGGCATGGGTGGGCTCTAAATTGGGGCAGACCTAAGGCAGAATTGTGATGTCTATCTTGGTTATTTTCCCACCACAGCCCTCAGAGTACCCATCCTTACCCTATCCCTTCTAAGCTTTCACTCCCTGCATTGCCTCCCACCCCAGCCACTTCTGCAGGCGACCTCTTAGCCACTCTGATGACACTCAGTTACTTGGATCTAGACAAAAGGGATGCTGGCTGGAGACAGCCATAACTCTTCCTCTGAGACCCAGGACCCGTACGACTGAGGCAGCATAAGAAAACTAGTCTCTCTGCTCAGCAGGCCCCTCTCATATTCTCTGCCTCACCACATGATCCAAGCCTAGAAGGATTCCTCACAGAATGAAATCATCAACATATCTTTAACATAAAAGCAACAGAGACAGAGCAGAGGGAGTGCCTGGTTGTCCAGTCATGGCACCAAATGTGGTCCTGGCTCTGAATCCAATGTACTGGGAAATCCTGGGAAGGTTGCTTTCCCTCTCTGGTACATGGCTGTGTGCGTACATGTGTACAACAGACACTGAAAATAGACAATGAACTGAGCTCTGGATTAAATAGTTCTGAATTTATACGGCGCTTAATATATGCCAGGTGCTATGCTTTATAAATATCTCATTTGATCCTCACAACAAACCTGGGAAGTAGTTGCTATAACTATTCCCATTTTACGGCTGAGGCAACTAAGGCAAACAGAAGTTAAATGGCTTACCCAGGGCCACGTAACTCATACGTGTCTGAGGCCAGATTTGAACTCAGGAAGAGGAGAATGGACTAGATTGCCTATGGGAAATGACACTGTTCTTTTGATAACCCTAAGCTTCTCCCTGAAACAATGGCTTATATTTTTAAAAGTTGGTATTTTCTCCATGATATTTCACAGTGGTGTCATGGAAGACCACAATGTCCAAATAATTGAAGTTGAGGATCACCCAAAGGGAAATTGAAAGTTCACTGTGAATGTGAACAGATTGAAATACATTATAAAGGAGCAATAGCCCAGGAGAAGCCATAGAAAGGATGTCATCAGAAAAACATATGAGCAGAAATGAAGATACAACCTCCTGTCAATTGAGAGTGGGAGGGGGGAAAGGGAGAGCAGCACTATGGGTATGGAATAGTGCATATGCTGTGAGAGGAGGTCCATGACTTACCTGTTACAAGGTAAGGTTAACTAAGGGTGGATGCAGAAATTACCTGCAAATATATAATGCAAAATAAACCAGCAAAGCTCAGGGAAAAAAAGAAAGAGAAGAGAGAGAAGATGGGTCATCATGCAGGAACAAAGTATTGTTAATGGCTAGCCCATGTGCAATAATGGTACCTACATAATGTGAAGATTTCAGAAAGGACCCTAGCATTTGGAATGAGTACTCTAGGTGAATTTATGGGAAGACAGGGATGAGGGCTGTACAAAATGGACAGGAAGGCATGGGCTATGATCCGCATCATAGAAAGACATAGCTACAATGATGAAATCACAAATCCATTTGGATATTGCACAGCAACTAATTAACAAACAACATTAATTAAACAACTATAATGTACCAGGCACTATGCTGGGTGCAAAAGATACAAAGACAAAAGTGAAATAGTTCCTGCCTTCAAGGAACTCACAGTCTAGAAGGTGTGGGAGAGCATGTACCTATAAAGATAATAGAGTCAAGATAATTTTGTGGAGAGGGCACTAGTAATACGTGGGGGAAGGAGGAAAAGGCATGGAGGTGGGAGATCCAGTGTCAAACACAAGGAACTATAAGAAGGCCAGTCTGGCTAAACTATAGTGTAAATGAAAGGGGGCAATGTGTCCTAAGGCTATAAAAGTGGGTTAGTGCGGGGTTGTGAAGGAATTTAAATGCCAAAGGGAAGAGTTTGCATTTGTTACTAGAGATAACAGGGAACCACTGGGGCTTATTGAGTAGGGGAATGTTATAGTCAGATCTGCACATTAGGAAAATTATTTTGGCAGTTGTTCAGTGGATTCCTTGGTGTGCTGAAAAACTTACACCAGAAAGTAAATAGGAAGCTATTGCAATAATCCAGGTAAGAAGTGATGAGGGATGGAAATAAGATAGTTGCCATGTGAGTGGAAAGGAGACATATACAAGAGATACTACAGGAATAGAAATGATGATTTGGCAACTGATGGGTATCCCACAGTAAACCCTTGATAAAAGTTTATTGACTTGATAGTGAGGAGAGAAGATTATGGACCTGAGTCACTGGAAAGATGATGGTACCCTCGACAAAAGGAAGTTACCAATATAAACACAAAAACAACTGGAGATTTTAGTACCCTAGTAGAATCAGGGGGGAAATCTACTTGAATAATTTTCCCCTTGTTGCCCAGTCCATGACCTCAGTCTTAATGACCCCATTTGGGATTTTCTTGGCAAAGATACTAGAGCAGTTTACCATTTACTTCTCCAACTAATTTAACAAATGAGGAAACTGAGGCAAACTAGGTTAAGTGACTTGCCCAGGGTTCCACAACTAGTATCTGAGGCCAGATTTAAACTCAAGAAGATGAACCTTCCTGACTCCAGACCTGACTCTCTATTTGTTGTACCACCTAGCTATCCATTTTTCCCCTACTCTTTTTAAATGGCATTACCACCCCCTGAAAATTGTTGATGGAAGCCTCATTGTAGCAGAGAGATGATTCTATGATCCCAAGTGCTATGACAGTGGTCAAGTACGATCAAGGTAGAAAGGCTTTGAACACAGCCTTGGTGATGGAGTAACATTCAAGGACCAATTTAGCCAAGTGCAGGGAGACTCATTCCCAAAACTTCGGCCAGCAGAGGATAAAGTTTTGTTTAGTTTTGTTTGTTAGTCACAGACCCCCATGCTATGCTAAAATACAGAGAGGCTGTGATCTGCAAAGATGAGAGGAATAAAAATGCTGATGAAACCACAGAACCTTAAAATATCAAAGCAATGACAGCTGCCTTGTATATGGGGTGTTAGCATATGCAAAGCACTTGTATATCATCATATCATTTGATCCTGACCACAACTCTGTGAAGTATTATACCCATTTTACAGATGAGGAAACTGAAGCTAGGAGAGGTTAAGTGACTTTCCCATGGTCACACAGATCATAAGCAACAGAGGCAAGAAGATTCAAAGCCAGCCCTCTCCTGACTCTAGATCCAGAATCCTTCTGTGTCTCATTGCTCTAGGACATTCATCTCAAATGGTTGTCAACTAATCCAGGTGTTAGCTAATAAAGCTTAGGGCATTACCCCTGCCGACAGGAACTCCAGGAACTGATTAAGCAAAGATAATACTTTGGGGGGGGGGCACAACTACTTACCTACTCCTAAATCTCATTCACAAAATGGTAGCCCAATCACCTATTAATGAGGTTTTCTTTTTCTTTGTTTAACATGCTCTCTCCTAGGCACCTTGGCAATCTCATTTATTACTCCTAAATTATATCTCCAGTCCTAACAACTCCTCCAAGCTCCAAACCTGCATTGTTAGCTGCCTATACTACATGTTGACTGCATTTCCACCAGCCCTTCAAACTCAACTATTGATCTTTCCCTCTACATCTGTTCCCATTCTGACTTCACTATTTTCATCTTTGGCATCACTCTTCACTGTTGTAACCCATAATGGTAACCTTGGAACTATCTTTCACTTTTCCCTCTCCCTCATCTCTCATATTCAAGCAGTCACCAAATCTTGCTGATTTCACTTCTTGGCACCTCTTGGATTTGCTCCTTCCTTCTCTAAAACCACTGCTACCACCCTACTACAAGCCATCATTACTTCCTACCAGAACTAATGAAAAATTCTCTTGACTGGTTTTCTGTGCTTCTTTTCTTACTCCTCCATTCCATCTACCATGACAGTCCTGGTAGACTACACTTTCTCATTCATGGATCTCATCATATCACAAGTCTGCTCAAAAGCCTTCAATCATTCTCTATTACCTACTGAGTAACATTGTCAACTGTCCAGTGTTTGTCCAGCTTAGTGACTATTGTTAGCTCAGAAGCAAATTGGGTTCTTTGATGTTTTATTGTTTGTTTGTTTGACTGTTGTGCTGTTATGGTCAGTTTTTTTAAGTTTTGATTTTCATAATCCTATTACTTTTGGTTCTAAGAGTTGCAGAAGATGAGGAGATTGTGTATTCCAGGCATGAGAGATATCCTGCATACAGGTACAAAAGAATGAAATCAAAACCTTCTCCTCTATTGATAATATAACATGCCTTCTTGACCTACTATCTCAATTTGTATTTCAACTTAAGGGTTGGGTCCCTAAAGAGTTATTTGTGGGGGCAGATACAGATTTAGTCTCCTCATCTTCCCTAGGCTGGAGGTGCAATGTCTGTTCTTGGGCCCAACTCTAGTGCTGATCAGCATAGAAGCTTTGACCAGCTCTATTTCCAACTGGCACAACCAGTTCATGCCTCTTTAGGGTATTACCCCTGCTTAACCTGCTCCTGGGGGCTCATCAGACTTAATGAGGACAACCATACAACTTTAGCCCTACTGTAGTTCATAACTTCCAAATGTAATTGATCTATTGACCTTAGCCTCCTCCATAGCAAGGACTATGGATGTGTAGCCGTGCCTGGCTATGATCAGTTCCTAACAATGATATTTACTAAGATGGCAGTGTAGCTTCCTCTCCCTTGAAACCTGGATCCCAATCTCCCAATAATACCCAAACTTAGTGAGAAGAATCAATACAAATTGGAATAATGATAGTGAAGTACATTTTTTTCTTTTTTTTCCTTTTTTCCACTTAATAGTATTTTATTTTTTCAATCACATGACATGTAAAGATAGCTTTCAACTTCTACTTTTATATGATTTTGAGTTCCAAATATTTTTCTCCCTCCCTCTCCTCCCCCCTCCCCAAGAGGACAAGCAATCTGATATAGGCTAACATGTGCAATCATAGTAAACATATTTCCACATTAGTCGTGCTGTAAAAGAAGAATCAGAACAAAAGGGGAAAACCACAAGAAAGAAAGAAAAGAGAAAATAGTATGCTTTCATCTGCATTCAGACTCCATAGTTCTTTCTCTGGCTGTGGATAACATTTTCCATCATGAGTCTTTTGGAATTGTCTTAGATCATTGTATTGCTGAGAAGAATAAGTCCATCAAAGTTGATACTGTGTACAGTGTTCTCCTGGTTCTGCTTAGTGAGGTGCATGTGTAAAGACTCCATGTGGCCAAGGTTATTCAGTACTCCAACACTTCAGGGCCTAATGGTCCTTTCTCTCCTATGGGGTCCTTATGCTACTCTTCTAGGATACATCAGTTCTCCTGGGCTGGTTGTTAGACTCAAGGTCTTCTCCTCCTCTCAGTTCAGTTCAAGGACCAGCACTCTCTCAAGTCCATAACTAGCTCTCTTCTTTGCTTCCTGGGGCCTTACTCCTTGAAGTTGCTTCCTTTCTTGAGTGAATCCCTCTTTGTATCTTTGTCTATCTGGAATGAATGTATCTGCTCCTTGCTGAGTAGAGTGTTTCCTTCTAATTGAAAAGCTCTGCTTCAAACAGGCATGGCTGATGGGAAGTAGCAAAAATGAGCAATCCCTTCACTCTTGAAGAGTCATTTTTTTCTCAGCAACTAGATTCTCCCTTCACTATTGACCTGAACTAAAGAAGACATGTTGGATGGGGTATCTTCATTATTGCTTAGACACCATACCAATATTAAAGAAGTGAGAAAATGCTGCCACCACCCCCAGCCACCTTCTAGAGCCTCTGTGCCCTTCAGATGCACCAGGGTTTAACAGGTCTAAAGCACAGGTTTGGGAGTTTGGCAATGAGATTGCCAAGAAGAGAGAATGCTAAACAAAGAGATGAAAACTAATTATAGATCTCTGGAGAATGCTCATCTTGAGAGGTCTGGAAGAAGATGAAGAGCCAGCAAGGGAGGCAGAGGAAAAGAAGGTGTGGGAACAGAGCTGGGAGCCTGGTCTCACTCTCCTACTTTAGGTAACAGTTGGGGTAGATGACCCCTAATATCCCTTACAATTCCATGATTCTATGATTCTCCCAAAATCTTGAACTCAGGGCTTCTCACAGAAAATTCAATGCATTTTTCCACTATAAGATGATTGAAGGTAGCATAATGAAAGAACCCTTCCTAAACTCATTACTGAAGGCCTGAACAGCTCAAAAGATACCCTTTAGGCTACCTCTCTATGGTATCTCCTTCATATAGATGTCAGCCAAGAGAAAGGCGATCTCCTTAGAAGAGGGACCACTTAGAGAAAATCGGTTTTATTGCTCTCACATCCCTCCTGTATGCTCTCAACTAATCTGGCAATCCATTATTTATGTGTAGCCTAATTAAGGTTGTGAGTGGCTTGATCTTTGTTTACTTAAGTCTATCCCAGAAGATTGCCAAGATTAAACAAAATTATCTCCAGGCAAGCTATCCTCTCTAGCTCTGTACTGGGCAAGAATGACAGGGAGGCTGGGGAGTTGACCCCCAGTCTCCTGTACACACTCCCTCATTGGCAATATGTGAGAAAATTCCATCACACCTGTGTGTGAAACTCAGGAACACACACACACACACACACACACACACACACACACCTAAAGCTCATATTCCACTCACCTGTACACCCATTCAAAAGTATATTTGTATCTGCTCATAGGCCAAGAATATAAAAAAACAGAAGCCCTATCTCCCTCCCCAGCTCAGTTCCCATTACTTCCAATTCCAGTTTTCTTAATAAAAATTCAGATAATCTAGACTGAAAGAAACCCAGTGAAGTCTGAAACCATCTAATCGAATGTGATTAGCCCTTCTCAGGTCCTGAATTTACCTTTCCCTTGTAAAACCCAAAGATCTCTTCTTGTTTAGATGCTGCCCTTGTACATTTAATGAAAGAGAAATGTGGTATAGGAGGAGTGGAGAGGGGCAAATAATATTTCTGGATGATTAGATTAGTGGCGATTTAAAAGACATTTCACAGTCCCATGCATCTTGTCCCTATTTCTCCTTGGGCCTTGTTTTTCTTGGAAATAACAGCTACTAATCTATGCTCATCATGAGAGCTGCACAAGGTTCAGCCTACCATCAGCATAGTGGTGATGTGATTCCTGCTTGGGGCAGCTTGAAATCTCAATGATATATGACCCAAGGCACTCCACCTGACCTTACATCCCCATCCCAGATTCCTGTTGCCCTTCTGCTTTCTCTTATACGACCTACCTTTTTCCACTACTGCTTCCCTTGGTGGAGTACATCACGGAAGGGTTCATTCCTTCTCCAAATACAACTGCTCTTGACCAGAACAAACTCCCCTTGGCTGTCAGTGTTTCACTGTTGGTCCTGGGGCCTATTTGATGACTATCATACGAGGTATGTCAAAACAGAAGTGATTTTGGCATATCCTGGAACATTCTTGCACCCCCAGGTACAACTCCCTTAAGCACAGGTAAGCATTCCCAGCCTGGTCTTTCCCTAATCCCATTCCCAGTGGTTTACACACTAGTAGTGTCACAGGCCCTCTACTGACAGAGACCATTTTGGGGTCTCTTACTCCCTTGCCTTCAGAAAGATGTTCTATATTCTAGAATCTCTCCCTCTAGGAAGTTTTGTGTTCCAAAACCTAAGGTCTTTCTCAAGGTCTGTACCCTTCCTGTACCCCCATGCCAAATTTGGTCTAGATGCTATGAGATCTAGTTAGAGCTTTCAGTCTCAAGAGGACACATGGGCAGGCCAATAAAAGTCCCAGCATAAAACAATTGTCATTAAAAAGACAAGGCCTAGGCCAAGAGATTACTCTGTATTTAAGGTCCTGAGAAGCAATCAAGAGAACCATGGAACACAGAATATTAGAGCTGAAATGGAATCTTAGAGATCATTAGGACAGACATCACAGTCTGCTGTGAAAGGGCCTCCTTGCTATTCATCAATCAAGGTACTACTCCATCTTCCTACTCCGGGGAATTTCACTGGCTCCTCCCCATGCCTGGAATGTTCTCCCACCTCTTCTCCATTTCCTGGCTTCCATCAAGTCCCAGCTAAATTCTCACTTTATATAAGAAGCATATCCAGATCCCCCTCAATGTTCTCTCTATTGTTTATTTCCAATCTATCTTGCATATAATTTATTAATATATAATTATTTTTCTGCTGTCTCCCCCCCCCCATTAAACTGCAAGCTTTTTGAGAGCAGAGAGTATCTGTTCCTTATCTCTATATCCCCAGGACTTAATACTGGTCTGTCATATAGTAGGTATTTAACAAATGTTTATTTACTGACTGACTGATGTATTCTTCATCCCTTCACCAGAATAAAGAATGTGGTCATTAGTAGGTACCTAGAAGAAAGGCAGAGACCACGGACAAA
>NW_027187419.1:3332335-3370221 GCF_028583685.1 Petaurus breviceps papuanus | reverse complement strand
TGAGGGGAGGATGTGGAAGATGGTCCACTGGAGTTTGTTAGTGACAGTTAGATGTAATCCCACCCCTCCAGCAGGCCCATCCTAGAAAACTGAATAAAATGACATCTATAGAAAATTTCTAGTTGTGGAGTTTTGCACCTTCCCATTGAGAGGCATATATGTGTGGAAAAATACATATCATCCATTGTGCAACTTCACTGAGCACAGAGTCCATGATGAATCCTGGACTGGTTGCTGGTTACAAATGACTGCTTCTCCTACAGAAAGGCATAGATCAGCACAAAAAACAGAGGAGGGCACATCTCCAAGGTGACCAGCCATAGGCAGGTAGTGGCTCTCCCTTTGGGAGCTTCTGGGCTGTCCCTCAGGGAACAACAGGAGATGGGGTCCAGATGGAGAAATGCTGCTCTCATTCTCTAAAAGAGACCCAGGAAAAAGTTCATCAGCACAAACCCTGAAGCAAGAATCATTGCCTTGGGAGGGACCTCAGAAGTCATCTAGTGGAATCCATACCTGAACAGTAATGCCCCCCCTCAACATATCTGACAAGTGGTCAATTAGCCTTTACTTGAAGACCTCCAGTGAGGTCCCTGAGACAGCACATTCCATTTGGGGGAAACTCTGATTAGAAAGCTGTTGGTTTCTCTTCCTTAAGTCAAAATGAAACCTGCCTCTCTGAAAATCACACCCATTGTTAGGAACTTTCATTGCTCTTTGTTCAGCCTTCTGAGTCAAAGTGGAACAAAAAATATTATTCATTTGATGCCTTTTCAAGTATTTCAATCAGTCAATCAGCCAACAAGCATTTGTTAAATGCTTACTATGTACTAAGAGATGGGGGAAGGACCTGAGAAGCCTTCAAGTTCAACTCCCTCATTTTATAGATGAGGAAACTGAGCCACAGAAATCATATGGATAGTGTTTGAGAATGGAATTTTGAATCAGAGTTAAAAGTTAAACAGTCTCTGCCCTCAAGGCGCTTACATTCTAATTGAAAACAATTATTTTTCCTGTTATATGTTCCCATCTCTAAGCTAAATAACCTATTCCTTCAGCCAGTCATCATAGAACATCCCATGCAAGGCTTCTGGGATTGTTTGGTTGCTTTCTGGCTTACCCAGTTCAGTAAAATGGGAGATGGTAATTCTCATATAATTTACTCATTAATTAGGTTCATAGTCAACAAGCCCAGGTCAAATCAACAAGTATTTAGTGGGCATTATACTAAACTCTGATCCAAAGAAAAGCCAAAATAAAAGTAAAAACTATAACCAAAGGGGGTCTTAAAGCTTCTCTAATCCCTTTGCTTCACAAGTGAAAAAAACACAGAGAAGTTCTCCAAAAGTCAAATGAGAGTTATCAATGGAGCTAAGACTACAGCTCCTGACTTTCAATACTCTTTGCATTCCAGAATTTTGTCATCTTCAAAGATACATAAATGGTAAAATATGTGTTATGACCCAAATCCTAAAAGCATGAGGGAAGAACAAGGAAGAGATTCATGAGTTAGGATCCCGAGTGAAGGATAATCCACTGCTTATAGTAAGCTCCTCCATCTGGAGTACAACAAAATGCTCTTTCCTTGTTTGTGGAAAGAAGAAGGCAAACAGCCTTGTGCCCCAGCTGTCTCTGGTCCCTTATTGCTCTCAAATTCAAGAAATCGAGCTCTGACTCTATTCTAAGGGAGTCTAGATCTTTGCTGGAAAATGCAAGTGTGAAAATGAAATACACAACCATTTATGAGTGTATACTAATGACTTCAAAAGGCATCTATTTTCAGGTAACAAGTAACTTTTCACTAAGTACTTATAAAGCACCTAATATGAAAGACAGTATTGTGCAAATCTACTCAAACACACACACACCTTTTACAAACAGCAATAGAGGGGGGCAGCTAGGTAGCCCAGTGAATAGAGCACTGACCTTGGAGTCAGGAGGACCTGAGTTCAAATCTGTCCTCAGATTCTTGACACTTATTAGCTGTGTCATCTTGGGTAAGTCACTTAACCACAATTGCTTTGCCTTCTCCCTTCAAAAAAAAAAAAAGCAGCACTAGGAAACCAAAAGGAAAAATACCTAAGGGGAATGGGTCAGTAATTGAAACTAGGATTTCTTGGTCTAGTCCTATCATTCTATTCCAGCATTGAGATCTCTCAAATATAATTATCCCTTACATTTGTATGGTGCTTTACTGCTTACAAAGCAACTTCATATTTTTCATTTCATTTGAAATAATGACTGCCTGCAATGCACTCCCTCTTCACCTCTAACTCTTAGCCTTCCTTGAAGATAACTTTAGCAGTTGGGTGAAAGATGAGCTGGAAAAGGGAGACACTGGAGGTAGGAAGACGAACCAGAAGACTATTGTAATAATCAATGTGAGAGATGACAAGGACTTATATCCCGGTAGTAGCTGACGGGGGCGGGAGGAGCAGGGTAGAGTGGGAGGAGGATACATGCACAGGCGATATTGTGAAGATAGAAATGACAATATGTGGCAACATCTGATAAGTAGAGTGAGAGTAAAGAGTCAAGGATGGCACCCAGGTTGTGAGCCTGGGTACCTGGGAGGATGGTGGCATCCTTAACTGTAACAGGAAAGTTCAAAGAGGACAGGGCTTTGAGGGAAAGATATCGAGTTCTGCTTTGAACATCACAACTATATTTTAGAAAGCTGTCTATTTTACCTAGACAATTGGTTTCCATACAGAAAGGAAAGGATGGCTATTATGTTATGGCTACCTTTTAGCTTAAAGACAGCTCAGTGTTTGGAGGTGCTATTCAAAATCACAAATGACTCTATATCAAAGGTAGAATTTTGGAGTTTAATAGAAAGGACAATCTGAAGGTCTAGATTAGAGTATCCAGAAGGCATTATTCGTGTTGGCATTAAGAACTAGGATGTTGTTTCTTTTTGGTATTCACATCCCTTTTAACATCTTTAGACTTTTTAGCTAGATTTAAAATGTCATAGTTTTAAGTCAGAGATATCTTAACTCTGTTATAAGTTCAGTCAAATTCAATTCAACAAAGATTTGTTAAAAATCTATTATGTTCCAGGTGTTAAGCATGACAAAATAGTTCTCTACCCTCAAGAGCTTCCACTCTTATATTCAGTTCCATGGGAGGAATTGGTGCCTGGTGGCAGCAGCAAGAGCCCTGTCCAATTCTCTCTCCTTCTCTCCGTCATAGTCATAAGAAAATTATCTAACCTGAGTCACAGCAGCTCCTATTAAGGTTCTGATTCAGACCTTAACTGATGAATTCACTCTTCTTTCCCTACTGTCACTAGCCAGCTTTGATCTAAAGCTAAGATAGCTGCTTATACTTTTGAGAAATATGGAGTCTTCAAAATTCACAAACCAGTAAAACTCTTTGGAAATTTCAGCCCTGCCTTGCCCCCAGCCTTGATTCTCCTTCATCCTATTACCTAGCATCTGTTTATGGCCAACTCACTCAAAGATCCCCTAACATAATGAAGTCACCACTCCCATGCAAAAAAAAAAATGGTGACTAGAAAGAAAAGGCAGGAAATAATTGATTCTTGGGCTTGGAAGGAAAATTAGAGGTCATCTAGTGCAACCTATAACTGGAGTATAAATATACTTTCTAATATCATCAATGATTCATTATCTAGGCTTCACTTGAAGACCTCTAATGACTAGGGACTTATTACCTACCTAGGCAACTCATTCCAACCTGGGACAGATCCAATTCACAGGATTCTTGATTTAAAGGGGGAAGGAATCTAATAGATCTAACCCCATCATTTTACAGAGAAAGAAACAGGTCTAGAGAAAAGTGATTTGCCCAAGCTCACACAGGTAGGAAGAAGCACATCTGGGATTTGAACTCAAGTGCTTTGACTTTAAATCCAGCATTTTTCCACAGGTTCCTTCTCATATGGAGTTAAAGTACACCCCCACTCTAGCTTTTTAGTTCTAGTTCTGCCCTCTAGGATCAAGCAAAATGAGTCTAATCCCTTTTCTATATGACCCCTTCCAGGATTTGAAAACAGCTACCACATCCCTCTTCTCTCTTTTGGGAAAAGTATAAACTATTTCTTTTAGCCTCTATCCCCAATTTCCTTTATTTATAGGGCAGGTAGATGTCACAGTGGAGAGAGCACTGGACCAGGAATCAGAAAGACCCATCTTCCTGAGTTCAAGTCTGGTCTTACATACTTACTAGCTATGTGACTCTGGACAAGTCACTTAACCCTGTTTGCTTCAATTTCTTCATTTGTCAAATGAGTTAGAGAAGGAAAAGGCAAAACACTCTAGTATCCCTGCCAAGAAAACCCCATATGGGGTCACAAGAAGTTAGGCATGATGTAATATTGCAGCTCTAAATGGAAGAGTATAGATAGATAGATAGATAGATAGATAGATAGATAGATAGATAGATAGATAGATAGATAGATAGATGTTTGTATGTGTATGTGTGTGTGTGAATGCACACACAAACACACGGTCCATCCCACAAACTGAAAATGTATTTAACACACAACTGAAATCCATTCAACCTGTCCCAGTGCCAAACCACATGTGTTTAAAGCTTCAACAAACTGTCTGGTTTGTTCCCATCTCACACGTAAACACTGTCGGGCAGGGTTGGAAATTGTGCACGCCGTGTTGGATGGAACCTATAACTGGTTCTATAGGAAGCATATTGTTTCCCCATATGGGCTGGTGGGAATGGCAGCTGGGAGGGGAGGGCTTCCCTCTGCCCAGCTCCCTGGCAGAGGAATGTGCCAGGAGAAAAGACAAGCACCCTGCCCTAGAGTCCTAGAATCTAAGCTGAGGACAGCTCAAGGGCAGGGGAAGCTTTCTGGAATATTGGAGGAGGGCGATTAATAGGGGGCAATGGAGAGGGGAGGGCAGAGAGAGAGAGAGAAAGTGAGAGAGAGAGAGAGAGAGTGAGCAAAAGGCTGCCTGACAAAGCTGATTTTTCTAGTGCAGATGCTATTGGTGGAAGAACAGGGTGGGAGCACTGTGTTCAGCTACATTAGTCAGGGATAGAGTTTTAATAGGCTACAGAAGGAAATGATAAAGGCAAAGTTAGGAGAAGCGAGTAACTCAATTTTATATAGTTGAGCTCTTCAAGATGAGGCCGCTGAGGCAGCTGTGTTTGTCTGTTTGGTCTCGTGGCAGCAGGGCCACTGTTGGGGTCATAGCAGACACTGGCACCAAGCACTTTTACCAGAACAAAAACAAACCCAGAGGCCTCTGGGAGGTGACCCCGCGGCATCTCCTGCAGTGACACTGAGACATCCCAGGGCTCATCAGTGATGCCGACCTGTATTAAAATGAAACTGATAGGCTGGGGACCAAGCTGTCATCTAGAGTTACAAGAGAGAAAGGAAAAGACCCAGCTCTGGAGTAAGTGCTCTGCTGAGTGGGGCAAAAGAACAGTCTTTTAACTACTTCTTAGCCAGAAACCCCACCTGAGGCTCCAACCAATTCATAGTTCCTAGCAAGGAGCTACAGAGAAGAGCAGGGGACTCTTGCCTTGGAACAGACATAGGATGCTGTATGCTAGACTAAGAGCCAGTCCAAAGTTTAAGGTATAGCAAGATAGAAAGCAGTGAGGGCCCCTGGTTTTGTAAAACAAACAAACGTGTGTGTGTGTGTGTGTGTGTGTGTGTGTGTATATAGTCATAATAATTAGCTAGAAGGTGTCAACAGCAGGATTTGAGCCCAGCTGTCCCTGACTCCTGTCAGTCTACCAAGGCTGGCCTCTAAAGCCCAACCTCCTGGGCTCTACTGATTTCATTTTATCTGCACATAACAGAGCTAGACAGCACCTTAAAGATCACATAATCTAATTAACTCTTTTTTGCACATAAGGAAACTGAGACAGACCCACAGAAACCCATTTATACATTGCTAGTTGAGAGAACCAGGACTAGAACCTAGGGACTAGAAATATTCTTGAATGCCAGGTCAGTTTTGTTTCAACTATACTGAACTTTTTCTCATATCATATTCCCTTATCCTGGCATTTAGGAGCCTACATAGGCTGGTCCCAATCTACCTCTGCAACCTTTAGGTTCCTTTCCCCAAACCCCAAGCTCATAACTTTCCTCTTTTCCAGAAAAGCTCTTTCTTCCCATATCTACTTAACAAAATCCTACCTATCCCTCAAGGCCTTGCTGAAATGTTGCCTTCTCCATGAAGTCTTGCCTGATTCCATCAGCCTGCTGGAGTCTTTTCCTGCCTTAATATTCTACTTCTGCACTTAATACATTGTACTAACTCTTCTCTCAGTGTTAATTGTCCTGCTACATGAGAAGTTTCAGAAAGGCTCGCTCCATATGAATCTGTCACCTACATCTCTCAAGCATGCTATTTCTCTGAAATTAGAAGTTCCTCCATTTTTTAAGAGCCCCTTATCCCAGGATATTTACCCTTGGAAGAGTAGCAGGTTAAATCTTCATTGGCTCACAACCTTTTCAGGAGTTAACTCTCCAACTTAAATAACTGAGATAATTAAGCCTTAGGAGATGGGAGCTATGACTGGAGGGTGGGGAGAGAGTGTTCAGAAAAAGGGAACACTGCGGTTAAGGAGCACTGGGGGAGAGGTGAAAAATCAAAGTGAGACAAACTTTATCTCCATCACAGTTGGAAATAAGTTCACCCAATTGACCAGATCATACATCTGTACAGATATGCACACACAAAGACATGCATACACAGAGCTGGGAATTTTCATTCTTTCCTTAAAGATGATACCTGAAGAGAAAGTAACAACAATTTTAGCAGATCCCTTATGCCCCATACTGAGATGAAAGAAAATTGAAGAGCAGGGATACATATCCTAGGTCATTAAAAACTGAGGCTGGGCATGCTACACAGAGATAAGTATTTGCTTTAGAAGTAAAGAGTAATGGGAGATCAGAAGAAATGATGCAAGGACACTGTCAGGGTCTCTCTGAAGAACTTTAGAATCTATTGTGAGACATGGGAGACACTGGCACAGGACTACCCAGCATGGTGTGCCAGCATCAAAGTGCTGTGCTCTATGAGCAAAGCAGAAATGCAGCAGCTCAAAATAAATGTGAGATTGCAAATTTAGAGACATCTCCCCTACAAATGTCCACATGGACCTGTGGTGGAGCCTTCTCGGCTTGTATTGGTCTGATCAGCAACAGTCAGACACACTGTACCTTGACTCCAACATAGTGATGTCACTTTGGTCCTCTCAAGGTCAAAGCACCACCACCACCAGAGAGTAAGGGAGAGTTAGTTATAGGGGACCTGACAGTCAAAAGGGTCTAGTGACTAGGCTGCTGGCCTGGGAATCAGGAAGACAAAGGTTCTAATCCTGCCTCAGGCCAATATTAGCTGTGACACACAGTATGTTGTTTGACTGTTTTCAGTCTGTTTTCTCTTTGTAAAATAAGGCTAATGATCCCATCTTTCTTATGAAAGTACTTTGTAAGTATTATAGAAATGTGAGTTGTTTTTATTGTTATTATTGTTGTTGTTGCTATTCATGTGTTACAGTTTTCCACCAAAACCTATCCTCTCCCTATCCCCTCACCCTTGCTCCTTCACAAGACATGTTTGAGAGATTTTTGGATCATAGATTTAGAATTGAAAGGAAATTCAGAAGTCCAACTCCTTCATTTTACAGATGAAGAAACCAAGACAGGCAGAGGTTAAGTGACTTGACCAAGGTCACACAATTAGTATGTGTCTGAGGAAGGTTTTGAACTCAGGTCTTATTGACTCCAAGGCCAATTCTCTTTTGCTCAGGTAAAGTGACCATTTAAACAAGACTACAAGATACATTTTGTTGGAATAAATAAATTTTTGTTGAGGCTGACTTTGTACAGGAGAATAGAGGGCAATTAGGAGGCACAGTGGACATAAGCATTAGACATGGAGTCAGGAAGACCTGAGTTCAAATCCAGCCTCAGGCACTTACTAGCTGTGCGACCCTAGGCAAGTCACTTAACTTCTGCTTGCCTCAGTTTCTTCATCTGTAAAATGGAGATAATAATAGGATGTGCCTCTCAGGGTTGTTGTGAGGATAAAATGAAATAATAATTGTAAAGCACCTAGCACAGTGCCTGGTACACAGTAAGTGTTATGTAAATATTAGCTATTGAAGGGGTCCCAAAAAGCATGTGACAGTAAGATCAGGACAAGAATTAGTATTCTTCAAAGGGCATTTCTATCTCTTATGATGTGAACCCTCTACTTTATACACTTTATACGCTTCTCAAAGAGAGTAGATTAACACAACTCATACCCACCAAAGAGTGGAAAGGACTGCTGGCATAAAATATAAATTGTCCCTCACTAGAGGTACTCAAGAATCATTTTTCAGAGATATCATATAGAGTACTCATACATTGGACAAAAAGATTTTTGGAGACAATCTCTCAAATCCCTTCCAACTCTGGGTTTACAAATTAAAGAATAATTCAAAGCACCAAGCTTAATATAATCAGGTTCTGAAATGCACTATACATATGCATTGCTTAAATCTTCACTTCTGACCTTTTTACCATAGATTCAAGACTGGAGGGAAAAATACACTTAAAGAGATGACATTTTGTGATACGTTTTCAACCAGACTTTAGACCCCTCTGGAGTGCCAATTATTGATCTCAGACCAAATTCAGAGCACCACAGATATCCAAGAAATCGTCATCTTCTTATTTTCTTCCTCCTCCTTATTCTCTTTTGTAAGGAGTCAGTATTATTACTGAGAGACTTGTAGTGCTTGTACAATTGGGGCTGCCTAGTTTGAATATTTCACTCAAGTTGAGTACTTTTGGATGGATCTTGGCTGGCCATCACCACCTCCAGAGAAGAGGAAGGAAAGAAGGAAACATCTGGAAGTGACAGCATTTCGTTCTGGACCTTGCCCACATGAATGATGCACTAAGACAATTCTCTGCCTTATCATAAATTCTGCAAACTCATGAACTTTGCAATCTCTGAAGCTCGGCACTGTATGGAAGCCACTTATCTTGTGCTGAAAGCAATATAAAAACAGATGGCAAAGAGTGCATCGAGAGATAAATCAGCGGCCTCACTGCCAGGAGTTTGCGGACAAATCCAACACAGCAAGACTCTCGGACATGGGACTTGCTCAACTGGGGCATTCCTGGGGTGAAGCAGCCTGGCCTGGTAGAGGAGGCAGATGAAAGGCAGAGAGAAAGAGAATCCTGTGTGGGGAGATGGAAGATCCCATCTCAAACTGCCCCAGTAATTCTTACCTGCCCTAGACAGGGGACCAAGCTATGAGCTGATGGATGATATGGTGGCTTTCTGTCAAGTAAAACACTGTCTCTAGAGTTGCAACCAAGGCTGGCACCCCAAGGTAGGACCCACCTAATAATTTGTCCCTGTAATAAAACCAAGTAAATGCCATCAAGAGGGTACTAAATAATGCCTACAGTGAGTACAGGCAGGTCAAAGGAATAAGAAAACAAGGAAAAGGGGGCAGGAAGAAAGGGAGAAGAAAAAGGAAAGAACTAGTAGAAAGGAAGAAAAGGGAGTCAGGAAGGAAGAAAGAAAGGAAGGAAGGAAAATGGGCAGGATAAAGGAAGAAGAAAAATAAAGATAATGGAAGAAGAAAGGAAGAAAAGGGGGACAGAAAGAAAGGGAGAAGAAAAGAATAGAATAAAGGAAGGAAATGGGTGAGGAAGAAAGAGCAAAAAGAAGGGAAAAGGGACAGGAATAAAGCAAGAAGAAAAATAAAGAGAATGGAAGAAGAAGAAAGGAAGGAAAGGGGGACAGAAAGAAAGGGAGAAGAAAGGAAGGACAAGGGAACAAGAAGGAAGGGAAAAGAAAGGAAGTAAAAGGAATACAAAGAAAGATAGGAGAAAAAGAAAAGGAATGAAAGACAAAAGGGAGAGATGCAGAAAATAAAAAGGAAAATGGGCCTATATAGTAGGATTCAGGTACCATTCAGTTAAATCAGTTGTATAATTTCTTCGGTTTGAACCCTGCTTCCAAGGATATGGGCAAATTGTTTAACAAATCTGAGCTCAGTTTTCTTATCTATAAAATGGAAATAATTTTGTGAGTCTCAAATGAGAAAAAAAATTTGGTAAAGCATTTTGTAAACTTTAATGTCCTCTATGTGTTAATCATTACTAATATTCCCATAATAAAGGGTAAGTCCATAGAGAACATGGCAAGAAATAAACTACATGAGTACAGGATGGGGAAAGTATGGATAGACAACAGTTTGTGAGAAAAGTTCCAGGGGGTTTAGCAGAATGAAAGTTTCCAAGGACTTATGACTTCCCTGTCAAAAGTTTCACACCTAAAATAAAAAGCAAACCTGATCTTGGAGAAAGGGTTAAGATGCAGGGGTGGGGAACCTGCGGCCTCAAGGCCACCTGCATGCCTTCTAGGTCCTTATATGAGGCCTTCTGACTGAGTCCAAGTTTTATAGAACAAATCCTTTTATTAAGGGAATTTGTTCTGTGAAGTTTGGATTCAGTCAAAGGGCTGTACTTGAGGACCTAGAAGAGGCCACATGTGACCTCAAGGCCATAGGTCCCCCACCCCTAGAGAGCTATGGAGTCCACAATAAGAGAGGTGACTCCTCTATTTTATTCCTCTCTGGACAAATCACATCTATATTGTTGTTCTCAGTTCTGGGCTTCACATTTTAGAAGGATATTCATGAGCTAGAGAGTATCCAGAGGGAGATGGAAAAGATAGTGAGGGAAGCAGAAGCAATGGGAAAAAATCTCTTTAAGGTACTGCAGATATTTGGCCTAATATTTGGTCACCTGAGGTGACCCGATGGCTGTCCTCAAATCTGTGGAGGACTGTCATGTGAAAGACTTGCTCTGTTTGGCCCCAGAGAACAGAACCAGAAGCAATGGGTATAAATTCAAAAGAGGTTGATTTAGGCTTGGAGTGGAGAAATGCTCCCTAATGGAGCTGTCCAAAATAGAATTGGCTGAATCATAAGGAAGGGATGTATATGCTCCTGGGGATCTTCCACTGGAAGCAGAATAACCACTTGTTGCTCTGAGAGTCCATGGTCACATATTTTTTGTGTTCCATAAAAATCCATGAAGTATTTTTCTCCCACAAGTATCAATAAATATCAACTCATGAATGAAGAGGTGATGCTGGTGATGATGAAAAATGTACTCAGAAAATCACTAAGATTAACACAACCCTATGGACCTTAGACCTAAGAGAAATCAAGCACAAATGGATGAAAGTGTAAGCACATTCCCTCCTCGGTATTGCATTTCATAATTGTGCCTGAAAACCATACTCAAAATTGTCTTCCTCCAGAAAGTCTTCCCTAATAATCTCCATTCTGTGCTGATCACTTTTTTGATGAGCATCCCTTGAACATGCACAAGTTCACACAAAGAACTTGCTGCCTCTCATGGGAGCCACTCTCATTTGGACAGCTCTATTTGTAAGGAAGGCTGGAAGCATTACTTCAAACAGAAAGCTGAAGGTCTTGTAGCACACTATGTAACTCCTAAGTCAGCTTATTCCATTGTTGGCAAATGATTCATTACACTGAATCAAAATCTGCCTCTCTTTGATCCCTACATGTAGGTCCAAGTTCTCTACTCCAGTGTCTCTAGTACTAGGAGGTTCATAAAGGGTGCTTGAGGGAGAGGAAGGAGAAAAAAAGAGAGGAAGTAGAGGAGAGAATGCAGAAGGGAGAAGAAAGGGGGGGAAAAGAAGATCAGGAGGAAGAAGAGAAGAAGAAGAAGAAGAAGAAGAAGAAGAAGAAGAAGAAGAAGAAGAAGAAGAAGAAGAAGAAGAAGAAGAAGAAGAAGAAGAATGCAGTAAGAGTGCCAGCCCCAGAGTTGGGAGGACCCAGGATCGATGCTGGCCTCAGATACCTAACACCCACACAAAAGAAACTGGTTGTGTAACCTTGGGCAATATACTTAACCCCAATTGTTTTAAAAAAGAAGTAGAAGGAAGAGGAGGAGGAGATGATAGTGATGATGATGATGATGGAAGAGGAGAAAGAATAGGAGAAGAGAAGGAGAAGGAGGAGAGGAACAGGAGAAGGGTAGGGGAGGAGAGGACACAAAGAAAAAGTAGAGGAGAAGGAAATAAAAGAGAGAGGAGGAGGGGAAAGGGGAGGAAAAGAGAACAAAAGGAGAAATGGGAGAGAAGGAAATGAAAGAAGAGAAGAGGATGAGGAGAAATGACATTTATATAATACTTTGAGGCTTAATAATAAAGATAGCTAGCATTTACATAATATTTTAAGATATACGAAGTGCTTTACATATGTTATCCTATTTAAGTTCACTCCTCACAACAACTTGTGAGATAGATAATGGAAACATTATCATCCTCATTTTATAGATGAGAAAACCGAGTTCCAGAGTGGTGAAGTGATTTGTCCATGGTCACACAGCTGGTCAGTGTTAGAGCCAAACTACTGCCTGGCTGATTTATTGACTGTGGTGCTTAGAATAGGATAAGTCCTTCTCTCATGACCTGAGAGAAAGTGTAGGAGTACAGGGAGTACGTGTCAGACCAGTGATCCTTTACCATAACAGTTGACTTTTTAACCACTCTGCTGTCAGGAGTGATTATAGGGCAAGGTTGCTGCTCTGCCTCCCCAAAGAATAAGGGTCTTCTTCTGGACCAAAACAAAAAGCACCACCTGGGGGAGAGAGGACCCTGAAGCAGGTGATTACACCAGCATTTATTCCATTCCAAGTAAGAGATGCCTGCCTGCTGGTGTTGCTTCAAAACACCCACACTCTCCCTCTCCCCTCTTCTCTCAAAGCCCAACCACCAAAATGTTAGGGCTCAGAGCAGCGGCTGCACAGAGACAATAATCACTAATCAAGTCGAAGTTTCATTTTAATCAGTTCAGTTGTTCAAGGAAGAAACACAGCCAGTGGCTAGGCTGGGAGAATTATCATTCATCATTGCCACATGCTGAAGGGGCCACCCGTAGGGCTGAGTCACCACCAGTCTGAGTGACCTTCCTCTTCCCGGGTGGTTTCTCTTGGCATCAACTGGGCATTCTGCAGAGCAGCTGCTGGACAAATGGAAATTTTCTCTGCGTGCTCTTTCTGCTTCCCATCCTGTTCTTCCTCAGAAAAAAAGTTACAGATTCTTACAGCTAGACAGGGTCCAAAAGAGGTCATCTAGTAATACCTCCTTACCCCTGGTCAGGCCTGCCCCAACTTTGTCATGTCCCATTCTTTTTCAGCACCTAGTAGAGTGCCTGCCGCATAGTAGGTTCTTAATATATGCTAGGTCATTAATTTTCTTAGGCAGTACTACATTCAGAGCTGTTTCATAGGAACAATGTTATTAATGGACTATCGACTCAACTCCATTACAATGGGGCTTTGTGACCTTTCAATGAGGTTTGGTTATCAGTTATTGATGATGCTGTTGCAAAACAACACTGGCTGAGATAAACTTATGTGGGTTATTCTGGCATAGATTTTGATAGTGTTTCTCTCTCTCTGTCTCTGACTCTCTGTCTCTCTGTCTCTCTCTCTGTCTCTGTGTCTCTGTCTCTCTGTGTCTCTGTCTCTCTGTGTCTCTCTCTCTGTCTCTCTCTCTCTGTCTCTCTCTCTCTCTCTCTCTGTCTCTCTCTCTCTGTCTCTCTCTCTCTGTCTCTCTCTGTCTCTCTCTCTCTTTCTCCCCCCTTCCCTCTCTCCAGCCTTTGTCTGTGTTGATCTCTCTGTGTCTCTTTTTCTGTCTTTATCTCCCTGTCTCTGTCTCTCTCTGTGTGTATGTCCTTTTCTCTTTCTGTATTTGTCAATCTGTCTGCTTCTCTATGACTGTCTGTTTCTCTGCCTTTCTCTGTCTCTGTCTCTACGTCTCTGTCTCTGTCTTTCTCAGTCTTTGTTTCTCTCTTTGTCTTTCTCTGTCAGTCTTTGTCTGTGTCTATCCACCTAACTATATATCTGTCCTTCCCAGTTCAATTCAATTCTATTCTGTTCTCTCTCATTCTCTCTGTTTGTCTTTGTCTCTCTAAGATCCCTGTCTCTATCTCCATCTGCCTCCCCTATCCCTCTCTTGTTATAGTATATTCAACCACATATATACCAGTGGTGATTCATAAGTGAAAAGCGGTATAAAAGGCCTCAAATAGTACAAGTATAAACAGAAAAAGTAATGAGTCAGTTGTGTGGAGAAAGCAAATGATAAGAAATGAATTGTTTGTGTCCATAAAATAGTAAATGACCCAGAGAAAGACTTCCAGTGTATCTGATGAGTCTTCTATGGAGGAATTGTGGAAAGACATAGAAGAAGACCTGGTAGAGAATGGGTTCTTAACCTGGGGTCCATGAATTTAAAAGAAAAAAAAACAAAACAAGCATGTTAATAACTGTATTTCCAAATAATTTGTTTCCTTTGTACTATTACACATCATATTTTATTTTATGTATTTAGAAACATCCATAGGCTTTACTAGCCTGCCAAGGGGATTTTAACACACACAAATGTTTAAAACCCCTGTAATAGAGTGAAAAAAACCTAGCTGCACAATGGTCTACAATAAATAAAAAATACCTACACCTTTGCCATCCAAAATCCATTGAAGTCTCAAAGTATACCTTAGTTTGGCAGGCATTTTGTAAACTTTCAAGCATGTAAATATGGCTGTGGTTGTTGTAGTTATTATTATCATTATTTAATTAATCAATAATTCAGCCAAGAGGAAACAGCAAGGCACCTTGAAAGAGAGCTAGATACTACCTAGGTAGTAGATACTACGCCAGATTAGACAAATCACCAGGACTGCCTTGAACACCTTAAGGCTTTCCCTTAAGACTCTGAAGTAGACAAGCCAGGATCCTGAACCCAAGGGCCTTTAAAATAGCAGTGCCCCCAAACCACCAGACCTGCTTCCAGGGCAATGCCCATATTTATCATTAAGGGAAATTTTGCTGTACAGAAAGATGCTACTTTCTTAATCACCACCAGTAACAACTGCTGATCAGTTTTCAGCAACTGGCAGATTGTCACAAGAGCCTAAGAGTTGCCATATTCCCCAGACAAACACTCCTACTTTTAGCCCAGCCCTCACAGACATTGTCTAGGGAAATAACTGCTGTGGACAAAATTCCAACCAACCACCCATCAACTATCACGTGTTGTGCAGGCAAGCCTGCCTACCTGAAGCAGTGAAGTGTCCTAGGGGATAAGTAGGAGGCCATATGTGCCAAGCAAGTCAAATTACCATGACTACCTCGACCACCCTCTTCAAATACTGTGATAGGGACAGCCCAGGACCCTTAACCCAGGAGCCCAGGGAATAATGACACTAAACAAAGGCATTACAGAAGTCTTAACAGCTGCTTTGCTGCTGCATCCTAAGGACCATATGACTTTTCCATCTGACTTGCAACTGAAATCTTCAAGATGTGTTGTCTCCCCCATTCAAATGTGAGCTCCTTGAGAGCAAGGACTGTCTTATTTGCCTATCCATATCCTCAGTGCCTAGCACAAAGTGCACATAAGCACTTAAAAGTACTTTATTCATTTAGCAGCAGCAGCAATAGTAATAGTAATTATTTTACTATTCGGGATCTCCAGAAATGGAGATTCCATAACACACACCTTGGCAGTCCATTCCAGAGTTTTATTATCTAAAAAGGTATTCTTTTCATCTAGAAGTTCATACTATAAAAAGAAAGAAAAGATAAATAGAAACAGCTGGAGTAAGAAGTCCCAAATCTACCACCTACTAACTATGCTGTCTTGGGTGAGTTACCTGACCGATCTGATTCTGAGTTTCATAGGATCATTGATCTAGAGTTGAAAGGGACTTCAGAGGACATCTAATACAACTTCATTTTACAGAGGAGGAAACTGAGGTCCAGTGAAGTTAAGTGACTTGACCAAGGTGAAGCTTACAGTAAGGTAGTAAGCATTTGAACCCAGGTCCTCTGACCCCTAAAATTGTGTTCTTTCTACTGTTCCATGCTACCCCCCCCAAAAAAAAAAAACTTACAAGATCACAGTTTTAGGGATGAAAGGGACATTATACCAGAAAGTAAGAATTGTTCCATAACTGATGCCAACTACTAGTCAATCTTTTCTGGGGATAGACAGGAAAGTGGGATTAAACTCAATTGGTGCACCTCAACTGGATTCTATCTTTGACTCCAGCTTTTATCATTGCTTGCTCCCTCAATTGTTCAGGCTGTGTTTGGGCCTACACCAGTCATCTTGACTTTGGTCTTGCCGCTGACTCTGGAGGAGAGAGTGAGGCTGATGACTTTGTGCTGTTCTGCTTCACTTAAATCTAATTCACACTCGAGTCAAGATGTCACCCCCCTGATGCCATTGGTCCTCTTGGAGAATGAAGGATGAGCGACAACCATATGTGAACAGACTTTGTGTGGGCTTAGGAGCAACAGAAACACCCAAGGCTATTACAGCTCTGCTGACTTACTACCTCTGTAATCTTGTGTAAGTCACTTTAACTTTGGTGGCCTCAGTTTGCTCACATGTCAAACGAGGGGGTCAGACTGGGTGGTCTCTGAGGCACTTTTCCATCCCTAGATCTATGGGATCCTAGCACCTCCTTCTACCACAATGACAAACCATTTCCTCTGCCATATTCACCTCCCTCATTTGCTCCACACTCCTCTCCATAGGCTGTTCAGTCCAAGAGGGAGCATCAGCCTTCCCATTCTCTGACTCCCTTAGGTTCCCTGTCAGAAGTGCCCATGCAATCAGCCACCATTCACTTTGGCTGTTGATGGCAGTTCTGGAATGGCAGGAACATCCCAGGGAAATCCCCTGCACATGTTTCAGCTTGCTATCTCTGTCCTCTTCAGCCTCCACACCCTGCAGTGATACATTCTCCCTATGACCGTGAGAGGGATAATAATATGTGCCTTACCGATCACCTAGGGTTGTTGTGAGGATCAAAAGAAAGAATGTGTGAGAAAATGATTTGTCAACTTGAAAAGGCTGTACCAGTGGTTCTCAAACTTCAGGCAGCAGAAGAACCTTTCACTTAAAAAAAAAAAACTTTTGTGGAACGTTAGCAGGAAAATCTCTTTAAATGATTTTTTTTTTAAATAAAGGCCTGTTCCTAATGGTGTCAAATAATATAAGGCCAGCTAAATATAAATTCTGCTGAGTATCTGAAGCCTTTTGACCTGCTTATAAAAACAAGCAAGCTCCTGAAGAATGACCCTTCTTTTATTTCTTTCCAACCCGTCTTTTCATTTCAAATGCACTGAGTGGAACAAAGAAGAGATAGGGGAGTCTCTCTAAGAATCAAAGATGTTCCCCTTCTTAGCCAGAGCCTTCCTTTGGAGCCAATGAAGGGAAGGATGAGGACACATAGAGTTTGGCATGGCACTAAGTCAAGGTGGAAGGAATCAAGGAGGAAAAGAACCAGCTCTGTATCCTAAGTGGGGTTCACTACAGGGGGAAACTGGTTTCAAGTTGACTATGACATGAGACACCTGACTTTCCACTGATTTCTTTCATCAACTTTCTTAGGGCCCATATATATCACAAAATCACTCAGTTTCAGAGTTGGAAGAGCTGTCCTCAGAGACCATCTAACACCTGGACAAGAAGCCTTCTACAATATCTCTGACAAGTGGTGATCTGACCTTTGCTCGTAGACCTCCAGTGAAGGGAACTCACTAGTTTTCTAGCTTGCTCTTCCGTTTTTAGATAGCTCTACTTCTTAGAAAGTTGCTTTTAAATTTTTTTCCTGATATAAATCCTAAATTTGCCTCTTCATACAATCTATCCTTAGGGGAAAAAGAGAACAAGAGAAAGGAATTTGAAGTTGGAAAGCCTGAGGTCAACTCCCACTTCTGTCAAATTTTACCATGTGACCTTGGGCAAGTCATTACATCTCACTGGTCCTCAGTTTCCTCCAAATGAAAGTGTTGGAGCAGACAGCCATCCTTATTACAGTTAAATGGCACTTTTATCCTTCCAGTTACTCAAGCTGACAACTTAGGTAGTGTCTATAACTCTTTACTCCGTCACCTGTCCAAATCCAAACTGTTGCCAAGCCTTGTCAGTTCTATCTTTGCAAATCTCTATTATTTTCCTTTTTCTCTCCTCCCACACCACCACCACTCTGGCTCAGGCCTTCATTGCTTCATACCTGGACAACTGCAATAACCTGATGGTTGTTCTCCCTACCACAAGTTTCTCCAAACTCGAGTCCATCCTCCATTCAGTGTCCCTCCTCTGGATGCTCTCCACCTCAACAATATCTTTCTCAGTATGTACTGCCTAGAATTGAACACAAAGTTCTTGCTGTCATCTTGCCAGGGCAGAGTAGAATGGAACTATCACCTCCTTATTCCTGGATGCCATGACTCACTTAACTCAGCACATTATCACATTAGTAATTATAAGTCACTTTTGACTTATATTGAACCTGAAGTACACTTTAAAAAAATCTTTTCTCAGCCACACTGCTCTCTAATCATTCTTCTTCTGATGTGTACTTGTAAAGTTGATTTTTTTAACCCATGTATTAGACATTGATTCAACCTGTCAAGATCTCTTTGGATTCTGACTATGACACAGTATGTTAGCTTTTGCTTCCAACCTTGTGGCAGTTACAAATTTGATAATCATGTCATCTGTGCCTTTATCCAAGTCATTGATAAAGATGTTAAACAGCCCAAGCACAGATCCCTAGGGCATTCCCCTGGAGACTTCCTTCCAGGTTGACATTGAACCATTAATGACTATTCTTTGAGTGCAGTCAATTCTGAATCCATATAATTATACTATTATCTAGCCTATATCTATCCATCTTTTCCCCAAGAATAGGATGAATAACTTCATTAAATTCTTTGCTGAAACCTAATGTTTTGCTTTCACCTCTAAACCAACTATCCATTCAGGTATCTTGCAATCTGCTTGGTGCCAGTGACCAGCTTCACCCCACCCAGAACAGCACCTTCTACACCAAATTTGGACCTCTGCACCATGAAATCACACCAGATTCCATGCCTCCAATCTCTGTGCAAATTAATCCACTTGGAGAAATCTTTGGGACTCCCACCTTGAGGTCTTCTTAATTAGTGACTAAATAAATGCAAAATTTTTCCTTTAGTCACCATTATACCTCAGAGACCCCTAGACTTCAGATCATGCTTCATCTTCACTTCCTATATGTAATGGTAATGGGAATTTGAGTATCTTCCCTGCTTTGAAGATGTGTGCTGCCCCCAATAGGTTGAATGTAATGTCCTGGTGAGAGGAGTTTGCTGATGAGTGGAGCAGAGTCCACAGAAAGCTGGGAGTCAGAGCAGCTAGATTAGAGGGAGGAGAAGATATATCTGAGGGAGACAGGCTTGTGAGTAAATGTTGGTTTGTGGGAAGGTTAAAGGATGCTGTGGCTCTCTGTGCTATTATACCTTATTAACTTCTTTGGTAACTATATGGGAATTGGCTTGCTGGTTTTGGGATTTGGTTTTCTGGAGTCTGAATAGATGTTTTGCTTCTGTCTTCTATATGGAGAGTATGTTGTATTTTGCAACTGAGCACTATGCAGGCATATTTATAGTGACCACTGGCACTGTGGATATTGCATTGGTGCTATATTTGGTGACAAGGATGGGACTCCAAAATATCAGACCTCTATTTGGAGGCAGAAGAGATTTAGAAGAAAAAATGGCTATTCCAAGATGAGAGGATTTACCTTATTCCTCCCTAGCAAGAGAGTGGTCTAAAAGTACAGGGCTCTGTGAAAACTGGGAACTGAGGGTACAGAAGGGAGAACCTAGAGATTTAGAAACATGTTTGCAAAGAATACCAACAAAACAAGGGAGAGAGCTGGAGACAGTGTGTAGAAGGAGCTGGGTTTTACTAACAGGTTACTATATTATGTTTAAGAGCAAACACCAGCTGTTACAAGAAAAAACTCAAATGGAAAGAGGGTTTGCTATGTTGCATCATTAGGCTCTCCTTTAGAAGAGCAAGTTGGAGGATCTCAAGTGGTAGAAGATAAGACTGTTGTGAATTTGGCTCAGAAAAAGAAGCAGAAAAATAACAGGAGGAAAGTTCATACAGTTTTGGTAGAGACTGAGTCTAGTTGCCATGACAACAATGGCCAAGAGAATGTATGGGGACCAAGCAATATAATGTTAAATGATTAAGCTTTTACAAGGACAGAAGCTCATCCCATACTAAGATGAAAGCAGCAGAATCAGGGAAGCCAAACAGGGTTCATGGAGATAATTGAAGATATCACTCAGCAGATTACTGGGATATTAAGCAGATTCACCCAAAGGATAGGAAAATCATTGGTGTCTTGAATGGTGAGAATCAGTGATGAAGGGGCCAGAGAAATATGTATAGAGTAGTGTGGACTGCTTGAAATTTATAGGTGTATATATGTGTGTGTGTGTGTGTGTGTGTGTGTGTGTGTGTGTGTGTGTGTGAGAATCCTTTTGTCCAGAAAACTTTTAGAGATTTTCATATGGCAGTAGGTAACAAAACAACCAATCTGTTAACTTTAGATGCCAATGGATGCAATAGAATATATCGGACTGATTCTATGTGGCCTAGTGGAGAGAAACCCTGGCATTCACTTAGAGACTTCATGAGAAAGTTGAAAGAAGTAATGAAAACTGTTGTTATGGTTGGAGATACAGATGCGATCATGATATTCCCTTAGCAGTTTCTTATATAAATATCATAGTGGGGGCAGCTCGGTGGTGCAGTGAATAGAGCCCTGGCCCTGGAATGAGGAAGACCTGAGTTCAAATCTGGCCTCAGATACTTAAAACTTACTAGCCATGTGACCTTGGACAAGTCACTTAACCCCACCTGCCCTGCTTTCCCCCTCCAAAAAAAAAACAAAAATAAAAACAAATGATCATAATTTTTAAAAAAGAAATATCATAGTGAAGATGGCTCCTCCTCCTTACAAGCACCTACTTCTGACTCTACTCTAATTGGTGAAATAGGGTACCCTCTTTTGGAGGTGGTTGATAAGATTTCACAGCTAAGTGACTTGGGAGAATGGGGAAAAGATAAATTTCCTCAAGAGAGAAAAGTAAATGGCCAACAGATTCAAAGTCAGAAGAGATCAATAGCAGGGGCTAATTTTGGAAAAATTGATGGTATTCCAACTAATGAACTATATGAAATGTACTGAGAAAAGGGGCTTAATATTAGACAGAATAGGAAAGTAAGGACTACCCCTACAGATCCTCCTGAACCATTGTATCCAAGTTCATCACACCTTCAGTAAGAATAGGAAATTAGCCAAATCCCAGTTCAGATTAAAGAATTGCACAGATGGGATTTAAGACCCCATATCAATCTGACTATATATTGGAAAAATGGATCAAATAATGTAACTAGGGCATGAAATGATACTGCGGCAGAGGCCTCCTTTATTTACGAGAACCCTGATAAATTCAAGCATAGAACTCCTATTACCATCACAGGACTGGAAGGGGCTAAAATATCAGCCATACAAGTCAAATTAATTATAAAAATTGGACAACTACCTAAGAAAAAATATACTGTGGTTATTGTACCAATTTCTGAATACATTATTGGAATAGATATATTGAGAGGCATGACCCTGAATTTACTTGAAGGAAGATACAGTAAGGAAGATAGAATTATTACAGTTTTAGTGAGAAAAATAAAAAGGTACCCAATCACTTTACCTGAACCTTCTGAAGTAATTACTTTAAAGTAGTATCATGTGCCAGGTGGGCAAGATGAAATTACCAATACTATAAAGGAATATGTTGAAGCAGGAGTGTTAGTCCCTACAATAGTATGATGGAATAATCCTGTCTGGCCAGTACAAAAATCAGATAGGACATGGAGAATGACAGTGGATAATAGACAATTGAATAAGGTGACTCCCCCCTTCTGTGCTGTTGTTCCAGAAACCATAATATACCTTAATAGAAAAGATCCAGAAATATGATGGGACTTCATACGCAGTTATTGATTTAGTTAATGCTTTCTTTACCGTACCAATAGGCTGTAAACAATGGGAAAAGTTTGTTTTCACTTGTCAGGGCAGACAATATACTTTCACCCCCTTGCCACAAGGATATCTGCATAGCCCTACTATTTGTCATAGGATTGTGACTGAACATTCAGATGAATTAAAGCTACCTGGTATACAGCTTAGCCACTACATTGATGATATTATAATACAGGGAAAAAATGTAAAGGAAGTGGAGAAAAGTTTGACACTTTTAATTGAGCATATGAAAAGCAAAGGGTGGAAAATTAACCTTACAAAGATTCAAGCACCAGCTCAAAATGTAAAAATTTTGAAGTATACAGAATAAGGTGCTGCAAGAGATTCTTCTGCAAGCCTGACAAAAGATTCAGGATTTTCCTATCCCTACCAATAAGAAAGAGGCCCCAAAATTTATAGGATTATTTGGATATTGGAGACATCTCATTCCACATCTGGGACAGATTTTGAAACCCTTATATAAAGTTACTTGGAAGAAATATGAATTTGACTGGGGACTTGAGCAGAGTAAAGCTTTTGAAAAAGCCAAAGCTGCTATACAATTGGTCCTAGATTTATGGCCTATGCCAAATGGCCCAGTGGAATTACAAGTGACTGTACAGGATGAATATGTAAACTGGAGTTTATGGAAAAAACAACAAAGCTGAAATGTACCCTTAGGATTTTGGTCTAGGAAACTTCTTTCATCTAGAGTTCAATATACACCTTTTGAAAAGCAGTTATTAGCTGCATATTAGACTTTGGTAGAGACTGAACAACTGACTCTGGGCCGTGAAGCTATATTAAGGCCTAGAATCCCAATTATGACCTGGGTAATAAGTACCCCAGGTTTTCACAAAATTGGACATGCACAAGAGGCCAGCATAATTAAATGGAAAGGGTATATTAAAAACAGAGCTAAAACAGGCAAAAGTGGAGTTTTTCCTCTACGTGAATCTATAGCAAACATTGACACTGAGGGAAATAATACATCTCCTAAACCAAAGCAACAGTTGGTACAGTCCTTGGTAAAATGAAATGAAAAATACAGTGAATTAACTGAAGAAAAGAAGAAACAGGCATAGTTTACTTATGGGACAACAAAATATTTCGGCCATTTGGAAAGTATTGGAACAGGTGGAAGTAATCAATATGCTGAACTTACAGCAGTACATCAAGCCATCAAAACAGAACAAGGAGGACAGTGTCATGTATTTACTCATTCATGGGTGATAGGTAATGGGTTAGCTACATGGACACTTATGTGGAAAAATCAAAATTGGGAAATTCATGGTAAACAAGTCTGGGGCAAAGAATTATGAGAAGATATATGGAACATGTCTTTGATTACTAATTTGTCAGTTTTTCATGTAGATGGTCATGTGGTCCTCTCCATGCCAGAACGTGAGCACAATGCACATACTGATCAACTAGCAAAGATGGCTACTCAAAATATTGTCCCTACTCTGACACTAACTGGTGATCTGGTGCTAGCAAAATGGGTCCATCAAACAGTCAGCCATTTAGGGATCCAGGCCACACACTGGTGAGTATAAGATCAAGGTATTAGTATCTTTCATTTATTGTTAAAACAGATAGCAGAGGAATGTCGTATATTCAATTGGAAAAGAAACAAACTGTTCCTCAGGTAGTAACTAGGGAGATAGCAAGGGGAAAAGTCCCAGCCCAAAGGTGGCAAATAGATTATATTGGTCCTCTACCACAAGATAAAGGTATATGTATATGTACTTGTGTTGACACCTATTCAGGTGTACTAGTGGCTTGTCCTTATAAGAATGTGACCCAGAAAAATACCTATAAAACTCTAGATCCCATAAGTCTATATTATGAAACCCCAATGCAGATTCAAAGTGACAATGGGTCACATTTCAAAGGTAATGAAATTAAAAGAGACTGTATATTAAGCAATAAGGAATGTTGGATAATATGGAATATCATATTCCATATTATCCATAAGCATCTGGGTTAATTGAAAGAATGAATGGATTATTGAAAAAACAGTTAAGGAAGTCATGTTCTAATAATTTGTATCAACATTGGAAAGATAATTTGTTCACTGCTTTACATAATTTGAATAATAGACCATTGGGAGGAAGTACACCTCTAGCCAGAATGATGACCCCAAATCTGCAAATTGGAAAACAGCAGACATATAAGATCCCAAATATTGAGTATTGGACTGTGAAGCAAGAGGTTCCAGCACCATGTCCAGGAACACCTGATTCAGCAGGATATGATTTATCAGCTGAAGAACTGACCTCTTGAATGGGACCTCTTGTGGCAGGGACAGCTCCATGTCCAATTCAGCTGGAAGTAGCTATGGAGAAGAGATCTTTGCCCCTTACCCCAATATTTTAATATCCATTCATTCGAGGGGGGAAATATGGAGTGCTTGTACCCAAGCCCCCACCCTAAGATATTGTTTTATGTGCTTATTTTCTATTATCCCTATTATATTATTGCAAAGTTCTGCCGACACCAGTCACCCCATCAGTTACTCCTAAACTCTCACTAAACTATATAATGAAATGTATTGTTAATATATTTTTGCTATATAAGGGACATGAAAGATCTTGGGGCTGAATGTAATGGTAATACGAATTTGAAGATCTTCCCCAACCCTTAATAAGTCTAAAGGAATTTGAAGACCTTCCCTACTTTGAAGATATACCTTGCCCCCTAATAGGCTGTAGCAGCAAGCACCCCAACATTCCCAGGGTGGCTGCTAGCAATACAGGTTCTTGGATCTGCTTTGTTAAAGGAAAGCAACTCAAAATGGGTTAACAAGCTTACTTTAATCAGTCAGACATATATCGTTTACCTTGTTCAGGAGAAAAGGTCAGCATCCCAAACTTCAAAGTATACAGGCAGAATTATCAAGACAGAAACAGATCAAGTAGACAGCTTTCCAAACTGTCCAACCATTACATCCATACCCAGTCAACATCTGGGTTTCCACATCTGGGTTTTTCAAAGCCGGGGGGACCCTGGACAACGGCTTCCCAGAATTCAGATCAAATCACAGAACACTTCTCAAAGTGAGCCCCCAAAACAAAGTTTCAAATCAGGGTTTATATACATACCCTTCTCCTGGCTCAGAGAGTGTAACAACCTTTTGGACCCACTGGCCAATCAAAAAGTATCTACTGAAAAACAAGCCTCCCACCCCAGGCTCCAGGTGCACTTTAGCCTAGGGGCAGGGAAGATCTTTAAATTTGCATTTCCATTACATAGGCTGAATGTAATCACATGGAGCCTATGGTGGAAGGAGTTTGCTGAAGGGTGGAGTAGAGCCCACAGGAAGCTGAGAGTAAGAGCAGCTAGACTACAGGGAGGAGAGGACTCATCTCAGAGAGGCAGGCTTGTGAGTAAATGTTGGTTTGTGGGAAGGCTAAAGGATGTTGTGGCTCTCTGTGCTATTGTGGTTTATTAACTTCTTTTCTACTATGATGGAATTGGCTTATTGGTTTGGGGATTTGGTTTTCTGGTATATGAATAGATGTTTTGCTTCTGTTTTATATATGGAGAGTCTGTTATATTTTGCAATTGAGCATTATGCAGGCATATTTATAGTGACCATTGGCACTGTGAGTATTGCATTGGTGCTACACTATACAATAGGCCACCTGACTGCTGTTGTGCCTAAATACCCCCTCACCTTTCCAACTCTTATTCTGGGCACAGTAATCAAATCAATAGTACCACTGGCTCCTGAAATTCCAGGTTGACTGGCTGTATTATGTATCAACTCACCATTTCTGTAATTTTCCAGTCTGAAACACTCTTCACTAGCTACCACTTCCCTATATACAGTGGCTTTCCCTATTAGAATGTAAACAACTTGAGAGCAGGGTATATCATTCTGTCTCTATTCCTAGTATTTAACAACACATCACTTGGCAAACAGTAAGAACTTAATACATTTTTGTCGAATCATTGATTAGTTGAATAAATATCTCCCTGATCTGTAAGATGAATAACTCTATCAAGAAAGTGAATAAGGCTAGTTTGGAATGACACATTCTTAAGGGAGCCATGCTGGACTTTTGTACTTTGGCTTCCTTTTCTTAATGTTCACTAAACCTCTTTTTGCCAGGAATTGATGTCAAGCTCATGGGCCTATAATTTGCTGATTCCATTCTTTTCCCATTTTTTTGAAAATCGGGACATTTGCCCTTTTCCAGTCATGCAGTACCTCTCCCATTCTCCACAATCTTTCAAATATCACTGACAGCGGTTCAGCAATCACATCTGTCAGTCCCTTTAGTGCCCGAGAATGTAGTTCATCTAAGCCAGGTGACTAGAACTCATCAAGGGCAGCCAGGTCTCTTTCACTATCTCCTTACTTATCTTGGCTATCAGCTCCCTATTAGCCACTTTTGTTCTGTCCTTTCCAGTCCAAAGGTCACTCTTCTTGGCAGAGAAAACAGAAGCAAGATAAGAATTGAGCCGCTCCGAGCCTTCTCTCTGTCATCAGTTATCATCATCCTATCCACCCCCAGCAGCGATCCTGTCTTTTCTTTCATCCTCTTCTTTCCCTCAATACAGTAAAAACAAACAAACCTTTTTTTTAATGTTGACTATAGTTTCCAAACCAAAATTAAGAACACATAATCTGACAAAGTACCTTTTCTACATATTTTGTAAATAGGACTGAACATTTTAAATTCAGGAATCTCCCAGAAAATCCAGCATCTTATACATAGTAAGCAATTAATAAATATTGAATTCAATCATGGAATGATTGCTATGTTCCATGAGACATCTCATGGGGAGAAGTAGATAAGGAGATGAGAATCTAGAGCAAGGAATCAGAGAAAATAGTAAAGAAGGATGGGATCTAGAGGGGAAAAAAGATGAAAAAATGATGTTCACTGGAAGGAATAGAAATTGGGGCAGTCAAGGAAACCAACCAGTGGGGGAAAGGATAGTGGCGAGTCCCAGCTGGGACACCAGAGAAGCTGGAGATTCCACTGAGTTCAGAGTTTAGAAGCTGTTGCAAGGGAGACAGGGCTCTAGGAACATTGTTCAGAAGGCTGTAACGTAAGGCTGTGTCTACTAGAGGTCAGGCTGCAAATTGTCCTGGCAAGGGAAGTATGGCATCTTCTCTTCTGACCAGTTTCTTAGTTAAATTCAGGGAATGAGAAAGCACAACTGAGCACCCTGGCTGCTTCCCACACCTAGAATGTTCTCCCTCCCAGCCTCCAACCATGAGAATCTCAATTGAAACACACCTTCTTCTAGGAGGCATTTCCTGGAGCACCTGTCCCTCAACTGCCAGTGCCATTGCCTCTAAAGTTAGTATCCAGCAAATCGATTTATCTTGCAGGTTCTGATCTCTGTATTATGTTTCCCCCAGTTAGTTCCTTGAGAACAAGGACTGTTTTTTTCTTATTTCTCTGTATTCTTAAAACTTAGCACAATTCCTAGTAGTCAGTTCATATGCATTTATTAAGTACTAAGTAAGTCCGTCAATAAGCATTTTTAAGTACCTCCTAGGTGTCAAGCAAGTACTAAGTACTGAGGATATAAAGTGAAGTGAAAGACAGTCCTTGATCTCAAGGAGCTCACAGCCTAAGTGGGAGACAACATGGAAACAGCTATGTACAAACAAAACATAGGCAGGAGAAATTGGAGATAATAGAGTGAAAGTGTTCGCATTAAGGGGGATCAGAAAGCCTTCTTTGTAGAAGACAGACTTTTAGCTGAGACTTGAAGGAAGCCAGGAAGGCCAGGAAGTGGAGATGAGGAGGGAAAATGTCTCAGCTGGAACAGCCAGTGAAAATGCCTGGAGTCTGATGATGGAACATTGTGCTCTAGGAACAGCAAGGGGGCCAGTGTCATGAGGGCTCAGAGTATACAGTTGGGAGTAAGGTGCAATAATATTGAAAAGGTAGGGGGTGTCCAGGTTAGAAAGGGTTTTGAATTCCAAGCAGAGGATTTTATATTGGATCCTGGAGCCACTGAAGCTGATTGAAGAGGGTTGGGGAGGAAGGGGATAAGCTTAGATCTGTGGATTAGGGAGATCAGTTTGACAGCTGAGTGGAAAATGGATTTGAGTAGACAAAGAAAAATCAAGGAGACAAACTACCAGGTTATTTTGTAATCGTCTGGGTCTGAGGGGATGAAGGCTTACACTAGTGGTGTTGACTGTGTCACAGAGAATGGGATTTGTGTATGTATGTATGTGTGTATGTTATTTAGATCTAGATATAGGCATGGATATATATTATGTATGTGTATAGCTATACATATAAATATATGTGTGTATATAGATATAGACATATAGATAGATATACATGCATATATGTGTGTATACATGTAGGTGGTGCAGTACTAGAGGACCTGGTCCTGGAGTCAGGGAGACTCATCTTCCTGAGTTCAAATCTTGTCTCAGACACTAACTAGCAACAAGACCCTGGGCAAGTCACTTAGCCTTGTTTGCCTCTATTTCTTCATCTGTAAAATGAACTAGAAAAGTAAATGGCAAACTACTATAGTGTCTTTGCCAAGAAAACACTAAACGGGGTCATAAAGAGTCAGACACAATTGAAACAACTGAACCACAGCAACAAAACTATGTACGCATATAAGGGTATCTATATATGTATGTATGTATATTTGCACTCCTGTATAAAATGATGTTCCAAAGGTGGGGTTCACAGAATTTGGTAACGGATTGGATATGGCAGTGGGGGAGGGGGAGAAGGAGGATTCAAAGTTGACTTTTGGAGGATGGTGGTAATTTCCACAGTAATAGGAAAGCTAGGAAGAAGGAAGGTCTTGTCGAGAAGGGAGAGATATGAGTTTGGTTCTGGACATGTTGACTTTAATTTGTCTACAAAATATGTAGTTTGAGATGTCCAATAGGCAGTTAGAAATGGGAACCTGAATGTGAGGAGAGACATTAGGAGTGGACTCAAATGATCCACAAGCATTTATTAAACACTTACTACCTCTTCTCCTTTTTGCAGCTAAACTCCTGCAGAAGGCAGTTAATAATCAATGACTCCACTTTCTTTCATTAGACTGTCTTTTTAACTCTCTATTGACTGGCTTCTAACCTTATCATTGAAATGAAACTGTGTCTAAAGTTATCAGCAATCTCTCAAGGACATGAATGTAAGACTACCTTAAAGGGCCAAGCAATTTTACATCACTTGATGTACCTGGTCCTTCCAGTGTTAATTGTCAAATCTAATGGCTTTTTCTCAGTCCTCATTCTCCTTGGCCTTTTTGTAACAGCTTTAAACACTGTTGATCACCCTCTTTTTCCTAATATCCTCTTTTCTCTAGGTTCCCATGACACTGCTCTCTCCTGGTTTTCCTCCTACCTGCCTGATAACTCTTCAGTCTCCTTCAAAGTCTCCTTTGCTAGAAGTCACCATGGCACAGTGGATAGAATGCAGGGCCTGGAATTAGAAAGGACTGTCTTCAAATCCAGTTTCAGACACTTACTAGCTGAGCAACCCTGGACAAGTCACAAAACCTCCTTCAGTTTTCTTACCTGTAAAATGGGGATAATAATAGCATTTACTTTTCAAGATTGTTGTGAGGATCAAATGAGACATTTGTAAAAGGTTTAGTAGAGGGCCTGGCCAATAGTAGTCACTAGATAAAGGCTTATTCTGTCTCCCTACCCAAATACAGATCTAACAGGTCACCCCTCCTATTCATTTAATTCCAGTGGTTTCCTGTCATCTCCAGGATCAAATATAAAATCTTCTGTTCCGTATTCAAAGCACCCTTTATAAGCTGACCCACGATTATCTTTCCTATCTTCTTACCTCCCCTTTGACTCTCAAGTACTCCTCAGCTCTGTGACACTGGCCTGGCTATTCCTCTCACCAAACACCCCATCTCCTAACTCTCAGGATTCTTACTGGCTGTTCCTCTCCCTCCTCATCTCCACCTCCTGCCTTCCCTGCCTTCCTCCAAGTTCCAGCTAAAATCCTGCCTTCTACAAAACAAATATTTCCTAGCCCCCACCTGTAATCTTAGTACTTTCCACCTGACATTATGTCAAATTTTTCCTACCTCCACCTTGTTTGTAGCTATTTGTATGTTGTATCATCTACCTTCATCTTGGGATCCTTGAGTACAGAAACCTTCCTTTGCTTTCCTTTGTATCCTTAGCACTTAGCACAGTTCTTGGCACGTAGGAGGTACTTGACTTGAGTGAATGATTCGGGTCAGAGCGGAGGCTCATAAGTACAAAATTACTAGGGATCTAATTACCTGAGAATCCAAAGTACCTAATTACCAGGTTGAACCAGTTAAGACTGATTTGAACCAGATCTAAGTAGCTATCACAAGGATCTAAGTATTTTTCAACTAAATTCCTACAAATTAATTAATTATCTAAGTGCCAAAATGCCTAATTATCTAATCATCTATTTACCCAGTACCTAAGATGTTTACAAAAGTGCCTAAGTACCTCATTATCTAATTACCCATGGACCTAAGTGTCAAAGGCCCTAATTATCTAATTAGGTGAGTACCTAATTACTAAGTATCTGAATCCCAAGTACTTAAGTACCTAAGGACTTACTTTTTTGTGTACCTAAGTACCTAATTACCTGAGTTGAACAAATTTGAACCAGATTGAACAGGTTTAGACCAGTTTGAACTAGTACCTAAGTATCAAATGACCTAGTTAACTAAGTACCCAAGTATCTAAGTACCTGAGTGCTTAAGCACCTAATTAATATGCATCTAATTCCTAAGTGCCTAATTGCTATGTACCTAAGTACCAAAGTTTCCAAATACCTGAGTATCTAACTACCTATCTGAGTACCTAATTACCTATGGACCTAGGTACTAGGTCTTCATTATCTATGCTTCTAAATGTCAAAGCAATTAAGTACCTGAGTAACTATTTAACTTTTATACTTAAATAACTAATTAACTGACTAACTTTATATTTAAGTACCTATATATCTAGCTACCTAAACAGTTTAGACCATTTCGAATTGTTTTGAACTAGATTTTTAATCAGAACCCAATTGAAATTGTTTAGACTGGTTTGAACCAGTTTAAAATGGTTTGGAGTGGTCTGAACCAAGTTGCCCTGGTTTAAAGAGGTTTCCTATACACCTAAGTGTCAAGCATCTAGTTACCTAATTTCCTAAGTACCTTTGTACATAAGAACATAATTCTCTCTATGTTTTGACACTTGGTGATCTCATCAGCTCCCACGGATTTAATTGCCATACTCTGCTGACCTCCAAACTCAAATCTCCAAGTATCTTTTAGACATCTAAACCTGGGTGTCCAGTAGACATCTTAAACTAATTATGTCCAAAAGAACCATCATTATTTTCCCCTATAAAATATACCTTCCTCCTATCCTCCTTATTACTATAAAGGGCAACATCTTTCCAGTCCCTCAGGCTTGAAACCTAGGAGTCATTCTGGATTCCTCACTATCTCTCACCTCCCCTCTCCCCATCAAGACTGTTGCAAAGGCCTGTTGTTGATTTAATCTTTGAAATATCTCCAGATCGTGCCCTCTATTTTCCTCTGACACTGACACTATTCCACTGCAGGCCTTCATCACTTCATGTCTGGACTATTGCAATAGCCTGCTATTGAAGGTGGGTCTGTCTGCCTCAGCTCTCTCCCCACTTCAACCCATCCTCCATTGAGTCAACAAAGTGATTTTCCTAATGTGCAGGTCCAACCATGTCACCACCTACTCAATAAACTCCAGTGGCTTTTTATCATCTCTAGGATCAAAAAAAAAATGCTCAGTTCAGCATTCAAAGCCCTTCATAACCTGCTACCTTTCCAGTCTTCTAACACTTTTCTCTCTGATAAGTAGAGTAACTCTTCTCGATCCCCGGTACTGACCTCCTGGCAATTCCAGGAACAAGACACTCCATCTCTTGGCTCTGGGAATTTTCTCTGACTGTCCTCCATATCTGAAATGCTTTCCTTTCTCAACTACACTTACTGACTCCCCTGGCTTCTTTTGTAGTTGTCATTGTTGTTCATTTTTCATTTTTAAAGAGGACCAATGACATCATGAGAGTGTTGTCTTGACTTTCAAGTGAATTGGATTCAAGTGAGGTAAAGCTCTCTCCTCCAAAGAAGCCCAATGGCAAGACACAAGTCAAGATAACTGGAAATGAGGACCCAGGGTTCAGTGAGTAACCCTGGACTTTCTAAATTAAGATCTTTCCCAGTCCTTAGTTTATCTTAGGCAATGTCCTTTAAATGACTAAAGGCTAAAACCTCACCTAAAATCCCATCTTTTACAAGAAGCCTTTCCTAACCCCTCTTAATTCTAGTGCTTTCCCTCTATTATGTATTTTTTTATTTATGCTGTATACTGCTTGCTTTGTATATATTTGTTTGCATGTTGTCTCCTTATTAGATAGTAAGTTCTTTGAGGTCATGGACTGTCTTTTGACTCTTTGTATCCTCAGTGCTTAAGTCGTGTCTGACATGGAGTTGGTACTTAAATGGTATTGATTGATTGATTACCTCTGTGGGTCTCAATTTCCTCATTTACAAAATAAGAGTTTCATCTAAACATCCCCTGAGATCCCTTCAACCTCTAGACCTAGGAATAACTGGTAGTAGTGAAGTCTCTGGCACCATTGTTACTCTTACTAAAATCTTGTGTTTATGGAGCCCTTAGCCAGTCAGTCCCATTCTGCTCTCCTCAGCTCAGCCCCTCACCTTCAGCAAGGTTTCTATACCTGGACAGCAATTCTTGGATCCAGAAAAAAAAAAAAAAAGGTTTTCACTGTGGGAGAAACTATAGCAAAGTTAGTAGTGCCTGAAAGAAAGTGATAGCTTGAGAAAGATGTGACTCAGGGCCAAGGTTACCTGTGAGCTTTTCCAGCATCAAATGATCTAATGCACAATCTCTCCTTTCCTTCAGAAAGCAAATTCCTATAGAGGCTCATATCTATTTTCATAAGGTAGGTATAATCTGGACCTGGCCACTTCTATGTCAATCTATGCAGTATCCTTTGTACTTGGCAGTAGCTTTGATTTAATAGACATTAAAACCACAAGAAGATCATGGGCTTCCAAGAACTGGCTGCTGTGGTCCACATGTCCAGCCTTAGCTGCAACAGCATTTGTCCTGAGAAGTAAAGTGGATAGGTTTGCTATCCATCAAACCAAGCTTTTCCTTTATGAAATAGGAGAATTTGTGAAATAGTTGAAGTCTTCTCAACATAGTATGAACTATACATAGTTCCCAGGAATAATTTGTCTTTGGTCCATCTGTACTCTGTCCTGGTAAGACTATAACTAGAACACTGTGCTAAATTCTGGGTCTAAAGATTTGAGATGAACATTAATGAAATGGAGAACATCTACAGGAGGACACTTAAGATGGTGAAGGGCCTTGATTCCATACCATATGAGGATTGTTGAAGGAGATATGTAGCCTGGAGGAGAGAAGACTGGCAGGGAGAGAAAGCATGAGAGAAGACTGCAAGTGTTTGAAGGTTGTCATATGGAAGATATGGAAGCTAACATATATATATATAGGGCAGCTAAATGGCTCTGTGGATAGAGTGCTGGGCCTGGAGTCAGAAAGAATCATCTTCATGAATTCAAATCCAGTCTCAGATCCTTACTAGCTGTGTGACCCTGGGCAAGTCACTTAACTGCCTCAGTTCCCACATCTTTAAAATGAACTGGAGAAGGAAATGGCAAACCATTCCAATAACTCTGCCAAAAAGGGGTGAGGGTGTAATGAAGAGTTGGACAAGACTGAAATGACTCAATGACAACATTTATATAGCACTTTAAGGTTTGCAAAGTACTTTAGATATATTATATATTTGATCCTCACAATCACCCAATGAGATAAGTGCTATCATTATCCCCATCTTACAGATAAGGAAACTGAGTTTTAGAAAGGTTAAATGACTTGCCTGGAATTCAAACTCAGGTCTCTGTTTTATTTGGCCCCAGAGGGGTCAAATGAGGAGCAAATGTTAGAAGTAGGAAAGGGTCAAATTTAAGCTTGATACCCAGAAAAATTCCCTAACAGGCAGAGTCCATGAGTGGAAAGAGCTAGCTGGGAAGGTAATGAGTTTCCTCTCATCAGAGGCTGGATAACCATTTGCTAGGTATGCTCCAGTAAGGATTCATTTAAGAGTAGGTATGTAGATTATGTGACCACTTAGGTTCTTTTAACTTTAAAATGCTATGATCCTGTGAAACACTGAGCTAGGCCCCAAAGTCTGCAGGCTACATTTTTTCATGGAACCTCAGAGAGCTGAGATGAAAGTCAGTCTGGGTCCATGAAAATAATATGAAGTAATGCTGGCATTCTTGCTCTCATTCTCCTCAAACTTGGATAGCCCAGAGTTTCTTAATTCATATTCCCCAGAATCCATTGAGCTGAGAAGGTGTGGAAGCTGAAACATCCAGTGCTGTCAGGAAGTTTATATTCCAAGTAGTAAGAGTGTGTTAGCACTTAAAGGTCTACACCCTGGAGATCATCCTCCGTCATTTGTATTCAAAAGCAAAGCTGCTGACTGTTTTTATCTAATGCGGATATGAAATGCAAAGCCATTTGCAGATTTTGGCAAGACAGTAATAACAATCAACAGGGCTAGAGGTACTGAGAAAATCGGACAGCCAGGAGTATCTCCAACTCTTGCTGAATAACATCTTGCCTTGAGTTTTCTAGCCTCTGCCAAACTACACCCAGGCAGTATTATTCAACATAGATTAAATTCTTGTGCACGGACTTGAAATTAAATGTGCCTGAATCTGCTGTTAATTTTGTGTCGGTCCCAACCCCCATTCTCACAGCCTAACCCCCAGTCTTCAACAACCAGCAATGTTCACACCCGCCCCCCATCCCCTACCTCCCCCCTCCCCCATCTGCTAATCTCTAACGTAGGCTCTCCTCCTCTGATCGGTTTCCTCTCTGGCGCACCAGGATTGATCTCTATCTTCTGGGATATTGAGTGCCTTGGACTTGCATGCAAGGCAAGGAGAGATACGGAGTCCGCCGGTCGGTGGGGCATGGGGCCCTCTCCGGCGGGTGCCATTCCCCAGCGCCAGGGCTGTCTGGCGTCCGGTGAGCCGGGACAATAGGTACCGAATTTGTGCGGAGCTATCTCTAATAGTAATCTGCGGGCTTGGATGAGCTAAGGCTGCAAACCCTCATTTCAGAAAATGGAGATGGTGGGGAGTTAGCAAAGCTGCAGAGCCAGCCCCAAAGCCTCTTACACTGCTAACTCTCCTCAAGGGCAGGAAAGGGCAGATGGATATGTATTTGGCTGCTCTCTTCCTTTCTCGCTCTCCCCTCCCCCTCCCCAAGTCAATAAAGACAGCCTCTCTTTCTTTGGTCGGTCTCCGCCCACCCCACCCTCCCCCAGCCCCCAGCCTGCCTTGAGTTGAAGTTTAATGAGCGGCATTTTTGTGCTGATGGAAACATGAAAGCTGAGTTTTTTACGCAAGGCCAAGGAGCGGAGCTGGGTGCTAGAAAATGGTTTCTTCAGCTAAGCCAGTCCTACTTGACCCTGACACAGACTTCATGAAGGGTTCTGGAGAAAAAGGAATCAGGGCCAAAGGGGATTCCTGGACGTTTTGATGTTGTGACAGCAGGTTACTAGTTGGCCAAAGCACGTAACTTTACCTCATTTTTTTTTTTCCTTTACTAGACACTAGGATGGGAAGGTGGAGAGGGGACGGGATTGGGGAAAGGAGGAGGGCTGCTGAGAGGTAGGTAGGTACCACACACTGAAGGCCAGGGCCTCGGTGACTTCCTGGTTCCTTCTTCCCCTCCCAGGCTTTAGCAGCGGGCACAAGGGGCTTCCATGCCAGGCCTGGCCCCCAGTGTGTCCTTTATGCTCTCTGCCAGGGGAGCCAGCGGGTGATGCTGCATTTATGATTCATGGGCTGCGGCCGCTGTAGCGCAAGGACGCCAGGCAAGTTATGAAGCCATCAATCTTGGGTCGAAGTTTTCCGGAATGTCTCAGCTAGCGAGACTGAGATGCAGAGGCAAGTGTGTGTATTGGGGGTTAGGGAGAGGAAAGAGAGGGGAGGAGGCAGAACAGAGAAGAGTCTGAAAGGAAGTGGGGAGGGAGTTAAAGACCTTGGAGAGACTGACTGGGAAGTATACTTAAACAAAATAACCCCCATGTGAATCTACGGCACTTGGAAGGAGGTTTTAACTGAGGTCACTGGAGTTACCTGGGGTCACGTCATAGGATGCTAATCTTAGGACACTAGAGGAGCCTAAGCCTATTAAATTCCCCTCTGACCTTTAAAGCAAAACTCAAGTGCCACAAAAACATTCTTGATTCTCCAAGTCAATAATGACTTTCCCATTCAGATCTCACCCAGCACTTGGTTTTGTACCTCCTTAATGTACTAATCATGTACTGCGTATGCATTACCTTATGTTTTTGTGTTTCATCCCTGTCTTTATTATTATTTTGCTTTTTGGAGGGGGGAGGGCAGGGTAATTGGGATTGAGACTTGCCCAGGGTCACAGGGCTAGTAAGTGTTAAGTACCTGAGGAAAGATTTGAACTCAGGTCCTCCTGACTTCAGGACTGTTGCTCTATTCACTGTGCCACCCCTCATCCCTGTCTTCAACTGTAAACTTGATGGTGGTATAGTGGAAGGCTTTTGTGAACTTTGAATGAGGGCTCCCCTTTTCCCCTTAGAACAGACTCTGCGCAAAGTAACAATTTATTAACTTTTTAAGTTATAATTGATGAATATTGATTTAGAATTGGAAAGCACCATAGACATTCTTTGGTCGAGCCCCTCCACCCCCAATCTGTTGATGAGGAAACTAGTGGTCAGAAAAGTGAAATGGTTTGTCAGTGGATAGAGCCTGAGTTCAAATCCACCTTCAGCCACTAACTAGCTGTGTGACCCACGACAAATCACGTAATTTTTGTTTGTCTGTTTCCAGAAAGAAACTGAAAAGACAATAATAGCATTTGCATCCCAAGGCTGTCTTGAGGGTAAAATGAGATAATTTTATAGCTCTTAACACAGTGCCTTATACATAGTGTTAATAGTAAGTAAATGTTAGTTGTTGTTTTTATTGTTATTATTAACCAAAGCCATGCTGGGACTCAATAGTAGAATCAAGGCTTATTATTAACTAATATTTTATTTATATGATTTCATTCTATCCTTATAATAATCCTAGGAAACTGGTGTTATTATTGTCATACCCATTTTAAAGATGAAGAAATAGTCTGAAAGGGGTTAAGTGACTTGCCTAGCATCGGACCAGTAGTAAATGTCTTCCTAATGGTTTTCCTAACTCCAGCTCTAAGTCCTTTCCATACTCTCTCGACCATGCCAAACCGCCATTAAATCCAGTTTACTTTCGACGATACCAGGGGTAGGGAACCTGCAGTCTTAAGGACACATGTGACTTTCTAGGTCCTTAAGTGCAGCCTTTTGACAGAATCCAAATTTGTTGTGTAAAATTTGGTTTTCATCAAAAGGACACACTTAAGGACCTAGAAAGCCACATGTGACCTTAAGGCCACAGGTTCCTGACCCCTGGACTACATTGTACTACCTTATGACTGACTTTACCCACATAAATGAAATGATTCTGTTGGTAAGACAGCTCCTAATGAAGTAAATTCTTTCATCAATGAAGTCCTGCAATTATTGGATAATTTACCACCTTAGAGAATAGTCTGGAGCCTTACTAAATTAAGCAACTTGCCCAGGGTCACATGTGCAGATATATCAGAGATAGGATTTAAACTTAGGTCTTCTTGGGTTTATCTAACTCTCTTTTCACCTTGTTCGGGGACCTGTTGTGGTCCAATCTGTGAGTTTCATAGTGAACAGGGTTAAAGGTTTTGGGAGGGAAGAAAGAAAGAAAGAGAGAAAGAGAGAAGGAAGGAAGGAAGGAAGGAAGGAAGGAAGGAAGGAAGGAAGGAAGGAAGGAAGGAAGGAAAG
>NW_027187419.1:3306789-3332235 GCF_028583685.1 Petaurus breviceps papuanus | reverse complement strand
GAAGGAAGGAAGGAAGGAAAGAAGGAAGGAAGGAAGGAAGGAAGGAAGGAAGGAAGGAAGGAAGGAAGGAAGGAAGGAAGGAAGGAAGGAAGGAAGGAAGGAAGGAAAGGAAGGAAAGGAAGGAAAGGAAGAAAGAGGAAGGAAGGAAGGAAGGAAGGAAGGAAGGAAGGAAGGAAGGAAGGAAGGAAGGAAGAAAGAAGGAAGGAAGGAAAGTAGGAAGGGAGGAGGGAGAGAGAGGGAGGGAGAGAGAGAGAAGGAGACAAAGAGAGAGAGAAAGAAAGAAGGAATCTAGCTAGTAAACCCCAAGTTAAGTGGATAGCTTCTGGCCAGCAAAATTTACCTTCCTTTGGAGAGGAGAAAGAGGAGGAGGAGGAGGAGGAGGAGGAGGAGGAGAGGGAGAAAGAGAGGACAAGCTGAGTTACCTAACTAGCTGGGTCCCCCCCCATTCAACTAATACCCTATTCATTGCTCCACATTGTCTCTGTTGCTGCTGTTGTTTACTCATGTCCAATTCTCTGTGACCTGTGGCCCATACTGTCCACAGTTTGCCAGGGTTTTCTTGGCAAAGACACTGGAGTGGTTTGCCATTTCCTTCTCCAGTGAATTAAGGCAAACAAAGGTTAAGTGATTTGTCCAGGGTCCCACAACCAGTAAGTGTCTGAGGGTGGATTTGAGCTCAGGTCTTCCTGACTCAAGGTCCAGTATATCTACTGAGTCATCTAATTGCCTATACAAATAACCAAACCAAATTAGGGCTCCTTGGCCTAATACTGAGTGGCTTACATGATCTGGCTTTAACTTCCTTTCCCTACCTTGTTTTCTATTATTCCTCTACTTGAATTCCCTGCTTCAACCAAGCTGACTTCCTCAATATTCCATAAATATACCTTCCCTATATTTATTTCCATAACTTTATTGCAGCTGTGCCCCCTGCTCAACCTTGGAATGCTATTCTCTTCCCCCTCTCATTTCAAATTGTCTCCATCCTTCATCTCAGTTTCTGTCTCCTCCATGAAAATAGGTAGAGTGTTGGTATCAGGAAGACCTGGGTTTGGGTCTTGTCCCCAACACTTTCTAGGTATTTGACCCTGGGCAAGCTACTTGACTGCTATCAAAATCAGTTTCTTCATCTATAAAATAAGGATAAAAATATCTCTAGCATCAACCTACCTAAGTTCTTGAGAGGCTTGAATGAGATAGTATTTGTAAAGAACATGGCAAACTTCAAAGAATTATCAAAGTATCAGCTGTTATGCACTTTCCCCATCTGCTCTACCTCACAATTTTGTTGTGAGGATCAAATAGGTCTGGTTAAATAGATGTGATGGCCCTTGGGAAAATTCAAAGTGCCCTACCAATGTAAATTACCTAAATGTAAATTTCTTCAATGAAATCCTGAGGAAAAATGGAGGCCAAAGCTATGAATGACCTACCAGTCCGTGCAGTGGTGATGCTCCCACTGGGTACGGTCAGGGTGGCAGGGGGAGTGGGGAGGGAGAGTCTCAATAATACTGGCTAAAATAGTTCTCCTAGCACATTTTGCTCAGTCTTTAAGGATCGAGTATCTTTCATCTTAATATCCCTTGTAATACCTAATCCTAATTAAAGATCTTGAGTAGAAGGGCCCTCAGAGATAATCTAATCCAAACTCCTCCTTTTACAGATGAGGAAACTGAAGCCTAAGGGGAAATAAGCGATCGGCTTGTCCCAAAGTCACACAGGTGTCATAATAGGATTGGAACCCAGATCATTGGATTTCAGAACCAGCATTCTTTCCATTGCACTGGATTTCTTTCCCAACCTAATCTGTTTTGATCATAGCCTATATTAATAAATATAATTTTTTGGAATCATCAATTGTCAGCATTAGAAGGAAACTTTGAGACAACATACTCCAATAAATCAACAAGCATTTATTAGTCTCCTACCATGTTCCATCTAATATAGTAGGCACTGGGGATATGAATAGAAAGAATGAAATGAACATCCCACTCAAGTCAGAATTTACTCTGTAATATCCTTGACAAATGATCATCTAGCCTGTGCTTAACATTTCCAGTGACAGGGAGAAGATACCATGGTACAGCAGGAAACACATTGCATTTCATTTGGAGTCAGAGGAGCTCAATTAGATTTCCACTTCTACTTCTTACTACCAATATGACTTTGGATAAGTCATTTAAACTCTCCAGGTCCCAGCTTTCTCCTTTGTGAAGTGGGAGATTTGGTTTAGATGATTTTTGAGGTACTTTCAACCCTATATTTATGATCCTAGACTCTATCATTTCATTTTTGAATAGCTTTTTTCTACTGAGCCAAATTCTGACTCCTTAAGTTTTTCATCCATTAGCTACACCCTCTTCTAAATCACTCTTCAAATCACTGAAGATAGCACTCTTTCTTCTCTAATTAATGATAATTAATATCAATGGTAATTATCATACAACACTTAAGGGTTTGCAAAGCACTTTCTTCACAACTAACCTTTAAAGAAGGTAGGGCCAGTATTATTATCTCCATTTTACAGATGGGGAAACTGAGTTATAAAAAGGGTAAGCAATTCAACAAAGGTCACCTAGTTAATAGGTGTCAGGAGTTCCAATCTATATCTCCCTCCTTCTGACTATTCACACTGTTTCTCTTTTGGCCAGCAACCTTGAGGGTTTTCCCATCCCAGTTCAATGTTTTTATTAAAATAGCCATCCGCCCCACTTGACTCACATTACCTCACTTAGGGTGAGAACCTGAAAAGACCTTAGCCTAAAAGGAGTCAGGGTCCCCCATTGCATTCTAGGCATCCTGATGAATATCTGGCCACTGGACCCAAATGACTCTGGAGGAGAAAGTGAGGCTGGTGACCTTGCACAGCCCTCCCTCACTGAAATCAAAGTCAACTGCAAGTCATATCATCATCTCCCAGATGTCAGGGTCCTCTTTGAGAAGGAAGGACAAACAGTTCTCACTGTACCACTTTTGAAGGTCAACACAATTCCATGCAGTGTTCTCTAGGTTAAATGTGATCTTTGTATGCTATGATTTCAAGTCCCTCCCCATACTGGTTCAGTTTAAATCAACAAGTATTTATTATGTTCCTACTAAATATGAGGCCCTGTGCTAATCACTGAGAATACAAAGAAAGATTTAAAAAGATAGCCCCTGTCCTGAAGGAGCATCCATTCTGCTGGTCTCCTCTGGACAAACTGCAGTCTGTCGTTGTCTTTTCTAAAATAATGGGCCTACAATGGAATGCCTAGCACAATCCCATGTATGTATGGCCTTAATAATTATTTGTTAAATTAAAGAAAATACTGTAGAAAAATAAATTAATGAATGAATGGAGTTTGTGAATGAATACATGAATGAAGAAACTGCCGGAGCTGTGTTACGTTTCCTTGATCTGAGCCCGTCCTTGCTTAATGCTCTATTTTCATTCCCTCCCCATGGCCCTAAGAAGCTATTAATTTTACTGCCACACTGAGTGGTAATTTATCCCCACAGCAAAGCATGGAGAAGGTAAATCATTGAGAGAATGAAGATTTTTTTTCCTCTTTATATATTATGTCCCATTTGAAAATGGATGTCTCTTTTCCAAGCATACATCTCCCCCCACGTATTTTTGGTCAGAAGATGAGGTCTCACATTTAGAACTTGAGGAAGCCAAAGGAAGTATGTTTCTTGGCAAAGTTTCCTTTACTGATCTTGACCTGGGTCTACCAGATTCTCTGGGGCTGAGGACAGGGTGTTGCTGTATCAGTCATGGCTAAGTCTCCTTAATTCTCCTGAGAAGCTACCTTCTTTCCATAGGTCCAGAACTTAGATCTCTCTACCCCTAAACTTCATCCTCCCCTTGTAAGCTATTACCTATCTTAATCAGAGAAAAATTGGAGAGAAATTTTCCTTGTCTTTGTATTCACCAAAGAAAAACTATTAATTTTAAACCTCTTTTCCCTCAGATTCCCAGTGACTTCAATGACATGTGGTCTCAATTTAGATGGTGACAAGGCTCTTGGACAAGATGAATGATAGCAAAATGACAACTCACTTCCAATACAGGAAGGCGTCTCTATATTTACCTGAAGAGGGAGTGGGATGACCATTGAACATGGAGCCAGAGGAACTGAGTTCAAGTCCAGAACCCAATTATTCTAGCTGAATAATGCTGGGCACTTAAATTTTCTGAACCTCTCGTTCCCCATATAGAAAATGAAAACAAATACCAACATTACCTACCTGACAGGGTGTGGGTGTGGGCAAGGGGAGGGAGTAGGAGGTGAAAATCACTCTCCTAAAATGGTTGCTAAGAATGCTGGGTTTTGAGTCAGGAAGGCTTGGGTTCAAATTCTACTTCTGCTCCTTAGTAGCGGTAAAACCCAGGCCAAGTCCCTTACCCAATTCAGAGCTTTATTTTCCTTATCTGTAAAATGAGGATTTTGAACCAGAGTTTCAAAATTCCCTTTCAGTTCTAAATCTACTATCTTATGATCTATGACCTTAAATTGCAACATAAATATGGACAATTACCATCAACATCTCTCTGTGTGTATATTTCTTCTTCTGTTTCTGTCTCTTCATTCATCTGTCTCTGTTCTCTCAATCTTTCTTAATATCCCTGTTTCTCTATCTTTCTCTGTATCTCTATATCCTTGTCTCTCTATATGTCTCTGTCTCTCCATTTTTCTCTCCCTCCCTATCTCTCTCATTTTCTAGGAATCAGGGAAGGAGAAAGGGCCAAACTCCTTATTTCTGAGGAAAGAATCATCAGTGGTGGATGGAGGAGGATCTGTTCCCCACCCCTGCCCTATTCCCTACCACCTGAAGAGACCACATAGCAGAACATTAAATGAATCAAACCTAAAATCTAGAACTTCTGACTTCCAATCAAGGGCTCAGTGTCTCCATGGTGTTCTCTTGCTTCATGTGAGAACGATCAGCATTTGTCCCTAAACACAGGAGACAAAAGAAGCCAGTCAGGAGCTCTCATTCTTAGAGCTCATTTTCTGAGGATACATGAAATATATAAAAGCAATTGATATGAAACTCTATGAAAAAAAATCGGTTACAAACAATTCATATAACAAGCCCTGGAAGGCTCATATATCTTCCCAGATTTATTAAATTTCATTTCAAAAGTTGGTTATAAATCAGCCAACAAAACCCCTTTAGAAGCCTTCTCCAATATCCCCCATTGCTGTTATTTAGAGCCTTAACTGCCATTTCCACAAAAGACATAACATTCTCCATAGCTTTCCACAGCTAATAACCGCTGACTGATTTAGAATCTCCTACTTGGGAATTGGGTTGAATGGATCCCAGGAGGAAAAGACCCGGAAGACTGTGTTAAGTGGGATGGGGGTGGGGATGAAAGACTCCTCAGCTACAGAGAAGTTAGGGACAGTAGGGCAGAGAAGGTTCATGGGCCTTCAGGACATCTGCCTCCTTCCAGCAGTCCTTTCTCAGATCTTGTTCCTACTCTGAGAAAGTTTGTAATTAGATAGCATTAATTGGGACACCATTCCCCCATACACACAGTGTTTAAATTACTTTGGGAAACAAGCTGCTTTCCAGTGCTAAGTTATGTGCCAATAATTGGTGTGTTCATTTTATTTTATTGTTAATTATAATTAGCTTCTTATAATTCAATTCAATAAGCATTTCTTAAGTGACTACTGAGTGTAAAGGAAATATCCTAGGATCTGGGAATATAAAATTAAGCCAAAAACAGTCCCTGACCTCAAGGAGCTTTCACTCTGTGAGAGGGAGAGGCTGAGACAACATATACACAAGTAAGTAAATCAAAGTGACTAAAAGCACCCTGGGAGTAGGTAGCTGTGCCATTTATCATTGTATCTTTCCCAGTGTGTAGTATATGATAGTCATTTATAAGTGTGTGTTAGATAAATATGAATGCCATAAACCAGTTATGTCCCCGATATGAAGTGCCATTGAAAGATTATACACATGAGGGTCATTCACAAATCCTACAAGGTGTTTTTAAGAAATAGGTATTATTATTACAAGTAATTTACTCAGTAGTTTGGGAAAAGGCATAACTTTTGTTAGTGGTTCTCAAACTTCTGGGTTCCAGGACTCCTTTAGACTCTTAAAAATCATTGAGGACCCCAAAGAATTTTTGTTTAAAAAGGTGACCTCTATTAACTTTTATGATAATAAAATGAAAATGGACAAGATTTTTAAAATATTTGTTAATTCATTTAAAATATAAACAAACTCATTAAATGTTAATACAAATAACATTTTAAGAAAAATAATTATATTTTCCAAAACAAAAAAAAATACTGAGAAGAATGCAATTGTTTTATATATTCCTGCAGATCTCTTTAATATCTGACTTGAGAGAAGACAGCTGGAATATCATAACTGATTTTATATTCAATCTTTTGTGATTTGTTGTTTTGATGTGTGTGAAGAAAATCTAGCCTCACAGAAATATATAGTTGGAAATGAGAGGAACATTTTACTAGGTAAATTATATCTTAGTATTATTATGAGTATAGACTTGAACCCATGGCCCCCCCCAAAAAGTCTCAGGGATATTCAGGGGTACCAAGATCACACTCTGAGAACCACAGACTTATTGGGTAGAAAGCTGGCCTTGGAATCAGGAATATCTGGTTTCAAGTCTTACCTGTGGTACATATTGACTTGTGTCCTTGGGCAGGTCACTTAACCCCTCAATGCTCAAGGGAACACTCTAAGCTGGTACCTTTATGAATTGGTAGGAAAAGTTCCTAACAAGAAGCTCCCTGGGCTGATTAAATCACAGGCCTGGTTTTAAAAAAATGTTCATATATAGGGCTGAGTACTGTAAAGAATACAAAAGAGAATACATGGCTTCTTCCTTTGCAAATCCTTTCATCTAGCAGAGGAGATAAAATCCATCCACAAAGAACTCTAGAATGTACAAGTGTAATAAAGGAGGAACAGGGTGCTTTGACATCTGAGAGAAATTGGAGGATAGAGAATGCTTCCTAGAAACAGTACCTATAGGAATAGTCTATGAAAGATGGTCAAAGATTCAGCAAAAAGAACTTGGGGGAAGGGGCAAAAGCAGAGAGGCAAGAAAATGCAGGGCATCATAAAAAAATAGTCTAGTTAAGATGGAGGATAGGGTGGAAAAAGGGGGGAAATGCAGACAAGCTGGGAAAGGCTAGGAGGGCCAAATCAGGTAAGGCCCTAACTTCCAAGTAAAAGAAGCTATAAATGATCACCATATTTCTTTTTCTGATTTTCTACATTATCTCCTAAGAAGATTAAATATTCATCATCAGATGGGACAGATTTTTTACAGGATAAGAGTCTTTTGTTGGGATTTGCTGGTCTTTCATTCGATAAGGCATACCTGGGGCCCTGCTGTCCTCCCTGAAAATCTGCATGCCACTTGGATATGTCTTGTCAATTGAAGACATTCTATCCATAAATTCAACAAGTTGTCAATCCTTTTCTCTAACAGAGTCATTTTTCACATATAAAAATCTAATCACAGCCAGCATGTCCTCTGGGAACCATGTGTCTAGGGGAAAGCAGCCATTTTAAACAAAGGGCATTCCAAGTCACAAAGAGCTGATCCCTCTTACAGTGTTGCCATGCAGGCCTAAATATCATGCAGCCATAAAAATCATTGTACTGTGTGTAATACTCAGGTAATTAACCCAGTAAGCTGACTTTCTGAACAACTGTTGCACTTGGAAATAATAGAAACCACATTTCCTTTAAGAAATATTCTATCATCGAGACTCTGCTGAATTATATTCAGAGGCGATACTGGCACAAGATACAAATGGGTTCAAGAAGCATTTCAGATATATTCATTGATTGTTCCTTTAGTAACTGTTTCTTTGTAGCAGCCTGTGTAACGGTATGACTATGAAGCAAGGGGGCCTACATGTATGTGTAGATTGTGGGATTAGTCTCATTACTTAATGATCACACCTGGTATGGATCACATCAGGCACATATATTACAACCATCTATTGTAATAATATCTACCTGCCCAGAAGCAGGGACGAATCACATGTTCTTTCCAAGTTTCTTCCAAAAGAGTTGTTCAGTTTGTACTAATAGGATAAGATACTACTAAGGATGATTCTGTGATATGGGAAATATCTGGGACTACCAAAATTTGAATCCACACCTCAAAATGATGGATCCTATTATTAGCTAAATAATAAAGGTGTTCTCTTCATATAAGGGTTGGGAAGAGGGGGAGAGAGATCATTGATGTCTGTTATTGTTTAGTTGTTTTCAGTCATGTCAAACTTCTGTGACCCCTTCTGGGGTTTTCTTGGCAAAGATAGTAGAGCCATTTGCCATTTCCTCCTCCAGCTCACTTTACAGATGAGGAAACTGAGGCAAATAGGGTTAAGTGATTTGCCCAGAGTTGAACAACTGAGGTCAGATTTGAACTCAGGTCCTCCTGACTCCAAGACCAGGACTCTATCCACAGACCCACATAGATGTGATGTCTAAAATTCTTATAAATTGTTTCTAAATGAGCATACTTCCCTCAGATCTCACAAGGCACTGTGATTTGCATGGAATTCACTTGGTTTTGGTTTCCTTCACCTGTTAAATGAGAAGGATGGACTAGATGACATCTGCAATCACTTCCAAATCTAGCCCTGTGGTCCTATGCTCTTATTTTATATTATGTGAATGTGATATCCTCTTCAGTTCCATGAACACAGGACAATATCTAATCCATGTTTTATATCACTCACTGCACTTAGCGCAGTATAACACATGAAAATAAATGCCTTAATTAATTGCTAACATTTCTATTAAATCTCAAGATTTGCAATAACAAAAATTGTAATCTCATTTGAACTTATAACAATCCTGTGAAGCAGGTACTATAGATGTAATTATCTTAGTTTTTAGGTAAGAAAAAGTGGGTCTGAGAAGTCAAGTGACTTGCCCATGGTCACACAGTTAGTAAATGTTAGAGGTAGGATTTAAGTAAGCCCAGTTCTTCCTGAATTTGAATCTAACTCTATTCTCTACATTCATCCTTACCTCTTGTTTTGCTTAATTAAATAAATTGAATTGAATTCATAGTCATATTTACCCATGCCCTTTATTTCAGACATCAACGAAATTTCCCAGTTATCTAGGGTAGGCTAGGGAGAACATAGGACTAAGAGTCAGAACAACCATGATCTAATCCTTGTTACTAATTTGCTGTGTGACCTTGGGTAAATAGCTTCTCCTCTCTAGACTTCAGTTTGGAATAATAATAGATGAAAGGAAGAAAATAAAATGGTGTTTATCAGGACTGCCAAAATTCAGGGATTCCTTCACTCCCAATAGCAATTTAGAAGTTCCCCAAATCCCAGATCAAATACCAAACAAAACCTTTGTGATCTTTCACAGTTGGACAATTGGATGCTTTAGACCAGGGGTGGGGAAACTGTGGCCTCAAGGCCACATGTCGTCCTCTAGGTCCTCAAGTGCAGCCCTAAAGGCCACAGGTTCCCCATCCCTGCTTTAGGCTTCCCCCAAAGAGGAAGAATCAGAGAATATATTCAGTTTTCAGGACCATGGAGAGTACAGGAACTTGCTGATCGGCAGAATAGAAAAAGTAGTTGGCGAATGGGTGTTTGCAGGAGGAAGAAAAAGGGGTGGAGGGAGCAGAAATCCCCAGAGGATGCAACCTCCTTACCAGAGGAAAAGAGAGGGAGGAAAGCCGGTCTGTTTAGCTGAATAGGATGAAAGAGCCCTAGCTGCTGCCTTCCTTCTTTGTCTGTTCCCAAAGTGGGGTGGGGAGGAGCAGGAGAGAACATAGAGGTGTAAGGTTCTAGCTACAGGATAAGAGAGAAAATTCTATATGACTTTCCTAAGCTTCTAGACTAGCTAGAAGTCATATGCAATGAGAACAATGTTGCCACTCCTCCAGAGCATCTCACTTCATTTGGAGGAGACTGTAGATAGTTAAGTGAAATAAAGTAAATGATATCCATTTTACCACTGTGTGATAAAAGTGCTTTATATCACTGTTTACAATTGTTAAGTTATATCTCAGGTTTTTTTAAAGTTAATATTCTGCATTGTGTAATTATAACAATCAAACCTGGCCTTGGAAAAAGGTTGAGAAAATGCACCTCTTTCCCCTCTTTGCAGAGGTAAAAAACTATGAGTATGTCATATTGTATATCTTATTAGAAATAATATGTGTTGATTGGTTTTGCTGAACTGTCTTTCCCTTTCTTTTTAATTCATAACTGTAAGGGATGACACTGAATGAGGGGTATATATTTAGAAATAAAGGTCATATAAAAACAAAAAAATCTATAAAAATAAAATTAAAAAGAAGAAAAGAAATCACATTGGGAAGATTATAATGTTAAAAGTTCCCTGGGAAATGCTTAACATTAAATCTTTCTTGTTCTTATAATAAAAATGTCAAGAAAAAAAAGTTGTTCAGTATAATCAGGAAGTCATGTCACTCTACCCTTCTTCAGAAAGTGGTTGGTAAGTATCTAATCCTATGAGCTGATCTAGGATCCCCTTCTTCGGATTTCTTTTCCTTATTGTTTTCCCTATTAAGCACTCCCTCTCTATTAAGGAATATTTCAATCTCTCTGATAAGCCATTTCATCTTTTCCTCTATTTGGGAGATCAACTTTTTTTTTTTTGTATACACATAGCTTGGCCCTGGAAAAAAAAAATCACTTAATCAGCCAGCAAGCATTTATTATGTATATTCTCTTCGGGTCATTGGAAATGTCTCCTCACCCATCATACTTTCCAGAACGAAGATTCTCCCTTCTCTGTCTCCTTTGCTCCTAATCCTTATGTTGAACTGCTACAACGAAAGGCCTATTTGCTAAACGCCTAATTTGTTGTTGCTTTGCTCTATGCTTTAGGCTCTGTCACTAGAGGTTCCTGAATTAAGGTTTCTACCTAGCTGGCTTTCCCCGCTTACTTTTGTCTTTTCTACCAACTTAATGTTATTTGATTATTTGCTGAAGTCATTTGGTCTGCAATTAGGAGATTCCTGGAAATGATCTAGTGAAAGCAGAAGCTGCCTTCAGCCGTTGTCAGAGAAGTTCCCTCGGGGCTGGCATCCCCTTTTCACCTCTTGCTTCTTCCTCTATCGTCTCCTTGCTCATCAGACTTCAGATACGTGCGGTCTCCTCGATTCTTACCTTTTTTGCCGTCCCAATGTCTGCCATAAGGACAATCTAGGCTTAAAGAATTGAATTCTGATATGTAATTCTCAGGGAAACTAGCAGGTGACCAAAACCCATCTCTTCCTGCCCAAACCATACCCCCCCCCTCCTCCACTCCAGGTCCTAATAAAATCCTTTTCTTTTTTTTTTAAGAACTATAGTTTATTATTATTTTTGGTTTTTTTGTTTTGTTTTTGGAGGCAATTGGGGCTAAGTGACTTGCCCAGGGTCACATAGCTAGTAAGTGACTGAGGCCAGATTTGAACTCAGGGTCCTCCTGACCTAGGGCCAGTGCTATATCCCCTGTACCACTTAGCAGCCCCAATAAAGCCTTTTAATAAGGAATGTCACAATGATGAGCACACATGCTATCGAGGCTGGACTGAACTCGCTCTAAAGACCTTAGATGTGTCTTCTGTTTTGTGTTTCTTTCCGTGAGAAGGTGACAGAACAGCAATCTTGAGATGAGCACTTCCAGCTTTGGGAACAATCATATGAGTCAGAATAATTGGGAACTGTTAGGTCACTGGCAGCAGGAATTTTCTACAACTATATCCTTTTTCATAGAAGATAACCACCACTAGAGAGATGAACACAAGCCATATGCTGGCTTGCCAGAAGAGAGGGACCCTGAGGAAAGTTTTCAGACCATAAAGAGCTATATTGAGGTGAAATGGCTGACCAACAATCCCATTGTTAAATGTTTTGCATATCAGCCTCCTAGTAAAAAATCATAGGAATGGGGCAGTTAGGTGTAAGGGTTATGGGATTTAAAGATCTTCCATGCCCCATTGGACATGCTGACGTAGCAGGAAGGGGCGGAGCAAGAGAAAGCGAAAGCCAGAGAAAGTGAAAGCCAAGCTAGCGTTCCTGCGGTGGCTGGCGGTGGTTGCGACGGCGGCTGCGATGGTGGCAGCAGCAGCAGAGGCAGCAGCAGCGCAAAGCCCTTTTTGAGCCCTTTCTGCTAAGGACTCCTGCTGAGGACTGCCAGGGGCCGGAGCTGCTGGGAGCGCGCTTCCAGGACGCTGGGTGGTTGCTGTGCGTGGGGAGAGGAGGACCTTTGCCTGAGGTAGCCTGTTCTGTTTTAAAGGCTTGAAAATGTGGGTGCTTTCTACTTTATCTACCTGTGCCAATGTCATAACTACTCTGATGGCTTTCACTTTCTGGTTTTGGGACTCAGTCTTTTGGTATCTTAATAAATTTTCTAGTTTATTTCCCCATATGGCAAGCATGATGTATTTTGTGATGGATAATTATATCAGCATATTTGTAATCTCTATAGGCATTGTGAATATGGCATTGCTGATACATTAGGTGGTACAATGAATAGAGCACCAGTCCTGGAATCAGGAGGACCTGGGTTCAAGTTTGGCTTCAGAGACTTGACACTTAGCTGTGTCCTTGTGTGACCTTGGGCAAGTTACTTAACCCACATTGCCTTGCCTTCCCCCCTCCAAAAAAATTTTAGGAAGTATAGGTCTTTATCAGTGGGTATTTATGAGTCTTTTGTGTCTAAAGAATTTGTTTTGTATGAAGGAAATAAATTTCTCTCCTATATCTGAAGAAAATATGAAAAAGAATGGAAAAATATATTTGAATTCATACAAAATGAAGTAAGTAGAACCAGAAAAACAGCAATGAGTGACTACAACAAGGTAAATGAAAAGAACAACTGAACTGAACTCTCTCTATAAATATAGTGACCAAGCTTGGCCCTAGGATAAGAAAAGTTTTTTTCTACCCTTGTTTGAAGAAAGTAGAGATTATAGGAGTAAAATATTATCCTTATTATCAGATTTGTTTGATATGTTGGCTAGTTTTTAAGGAGTGTTTTTTATCTCTTTTTTTCCCCTTGCTACAAATGACTCAGCTGTGGGCAGAGGAGTTGGGGGGGGGGGAAGATCTATTTGGAAATAAAGGTGATTTCTGCAAAGTAGTCTGGCAGAAACTAGATATAGACCAGCATTTTATACTGTAAATCAATATAAATTACAAATGAGTACATGACAGACATAAAAGGTAACATTATAAACAAATTAAGAGAAGTAAGGAAAGAAAGATATTTTAGATCTATGGAAATGGGAAGATATCATGATCAAACAAAGGATACAAAGGACCACAGAAAATAAAATGGGCAATTTTATCATATAAAATTTAAAAGTATTTGTACAAAACCAATGCAATTAAAATTTGAAGGGACTCTAGTAACTGTTGAAAAATCTTTGCAGAAAGTTTCTCTGATAAAGATCTAATTTCCAAAATATATAGGAAAGATTCAAATTTATAAGAGTAAGAGAGATTTCCCAAATGATAAATGGTCAAAGAATATGAAAAGATAGTTTTCAGAGAATGAAATCTAAGATATCAATACCCATATTTTTAAAGTATTCCAAACACTAATAATTAGAGAAATATAAATTAAAGCAACTTAGAAGTTTTATCTTACCCTCATCAGACTAGCAAAATTGACTCCCCGCAAAATGATAAATGCTGGAGAGCCTATAGGAAACGGGTACACTAATAGCTTGTGAATATAGTCTTAAACTGGTGCAATCATTCTGGTAAGTAATTTGTAGCCAAGCTCAATAAATTATTGAACTATGAGTACCCTTTAACTTAGCAAGACTACTACTAGGTCTATTCACCAAAGAGATCAAAGACAGAGGAAATAGCTTGGGAAAGGTTTTTCATTATGTACAAAAACATTCAACTTTGTTGAAACAAAGAACTAGAAACTAAGGGGGTGCCTATAAATTGGAGAATAACTGAATAAATTATAGTATATGAATATAATGGAATGCTATATGCTGTAAGAAATAATAAAGGAGATAGTTTTGGAGAAACCTTGGAAGACTTGTATGAACCAATGCAAAGGGAAAAGGCCAGAACCAGGAAAATAGTTTATATAATAACAAGACTATAAAGATAAATAATTTTTCATGACTCAAGAATTCTGATCAATGCAGTGACCAACCAGGGTTACAGAAGACTCCTGAAGAAATATGCTACTTATTTCTCTGTCAGAGAGGTAATGGACTTAGGGTGCAGACAGATATATTTTAAGGGATATAGACTATTCTAAAAGGTTTTTTTTTTACTTGACTATTGTTATAAGAGTTTTTTTTTCTCTTTCAGTTAAGGGAAGTGCAGATAGGAAGTGGAGAAAGTAGGTTTTTGTTGACTGAAAAATAATATTTTTTAAATTAAAGAAAAAAATTGGAGAAAAAAACAAAATTTTTGAGAATTTACTATACCTGATAAGAGCAATAATCAATCAATAAACACTTATTAAGCACCGACTATGTGCCAGGCACTGTTCCAAGGAAACTACAGAGAGAGTAACCTGTTTATTCCCTGTTGCAACTGATCAGGAATTTACAGATCTTTGGGAAAGGTTATTCATTCAAAGACTTCTATTATGCTTTTGTCCTTAAAAATATTGAGGAGAAAAAAGTAAATAAAATTGTTTTAAAATACATCAATAAAAATTTTAAATAAAAAAATTAAAGAAAGTTGAAATTTATGTATGAAACTAAAAGCATTTCCCCATACTCCAAATCATTTGAAACATATACCCTAAAGAAATGTTTGAGGAAAAATCAAAGTTGTACTCTTTATTCATAGAATTAGCATCCTGACCCCTGTCCTAAGCAGGAAGGCCCATCAATAATCATCAAGAGAGTCATTATTGAATATTTAATATGTGAAAGATATTTTGCTATGTTCTCAGGATACAGAGAAGCTTAAGACATTGGCTTTGTCCTTGTGGAATTTCCAACCTGGTTAGCTGGAGTAAAGTACCCTACTCTGGGCTTTAGCACTCATTGATCCAGTCAATGTTCTATATTCATTCTCAGAACATGGCTAGTGTATCTTGCTCTTAGCGCCGCAGCTTTCTTCTTTACTACTTTTAAAACTTTATAGATCTCAAGCCCCTGGCTTAATGCATTGAACCTCCTGATCTTCTTGGTCATGAGCCTAATTATCTGATGGCTAACCATCTAGTTGGTAATCTTTCTCATTTTTACTTATCCAATAGCTAATAGGATATCTCCTTTTCTCCTTTCAAAGGAGAAAGGAGATGAAAGAATTTTCACATACAACTATTTTTTCCTCAATGCCCAGGAAAAGAATAATTCATCTTGATACCCAGTTCACCCCAAAGTTAAAAAAAACTAATTCTTTCATCGGCAACAGGGTGTCAGGATGTAAAGATTAAAAAATAAACCACAAGTCAAGGTGGTCTATGACACAAAGGAATAGTATAGATAATCAGTGCTATTGGAATTTGGAGGAGAATTGTCTGTTCAGAAGAGTGATCACAGAAGGCATGTCAGAGGAGATAAGACTCGAGTTGGATCTTGAAGGGGGGGTGGAGAAAGGAGTGACAAGGGCATTCTGGAAATAAGAGAACATGAGAGACAAATGAAGAATAATAGACCATTGACTCCAAGTTTGGGGGCGGCAATCTTCTCCCATCTGGAGCAAAGTGGTCCCAAAACATAGATAGAAACAAAGAATTTTGCAATTAAAAGAAAAAGTGAGTGTTATCTAGTTCACATGGTATCAAACTCAAATAGAAATGGATCCCTGCAGGTCTCATATTAACTTAGAAAACCCCAAATTGACATTATTTATGTTGTATTGTATTTTAATTTATTTTTTGTTAACTATTTCCCAATTACATTTTAACCTGCTTTGGCCTTCATTTTGGAGTTTTGTGACCATGGACCAGGAGTTTGAATCTCTGGCTCTAGTTTGGCCAACCCACCAAAAATAAGACTATTTTCTGCAGTATCCATGATGAACTGTCATTCAGTCATTTCTTGAATACTTCCAGTCATGTGGAATTCATTACTTCACAAAGACTCCTATTCCATTTCTGCACAGCTCTGATTTTTAGAAAGTCCTTCCTTATACTGAGCTGAAATCTTTCTCCCTAAAACTTCTAGTTTTGCTCTTTAATGCAACATAGAAAAGAGTCTACTCTCTTTTTCACATGACAATCCTTTAATTATTTGAAGACATGAATCATGTCACTATCTGAATATTTTTCCTCCTAGCTTAAATACAAATAAGACACTTAGAAAAATCATCATCCAAGGTACTAATTCCTCCAACTGCTTCACAAATAATGTCGTTTTGAGTCCTTTCATCATCTTGGTCACATTCCTCTGGACACTCTTCAGTTTTTCAGTATCTATCTTAAAAAGTGGGACCCCCAAGTTGAACAGGATATTCCCAATGTTGTCTTATCAATTCAGAGTACAGCTTGACTATTATTCCTTATGATTTGAATGCTAAGTTTCTACCAATGGAGGGTAAGAAACACAGCATGGCACAGTGATTAAAGGACTGGCCTTAAAATGGGGAAAACGTGGTTTCAAACACTGTCTCTCACTCATAATGGTTTACCAAGAACCCTTAAGTGACCCAAGGAAAGTAGAACTATAGCTTATATACAAGTTGTTGATCTGCCCTGGCTAAGGTAGTTTCCACAGTGGGAGATTTCCACACCAATTATATCATGGGTTTCAACAACAACAACAAATTATCTTTTTAATAATATTTTATTTTTTTCCATTTACATGTAAAGATAGTTTTTAACCTGCACTTTTATAAGATTTTCCTTTTTTTGCTTTTTGTAGGGGAGAAGGCAGAGCAATTGGAGTTAAGAAACTTACCCAAGGTCACACGGCTAGTAAGTGTCTGAGGCCACATTTGAACTCAAGTCCTCCTGACTCCAGGGTTGGTGCTCTATTCACTGCATCACCTAGCCACCCCACTTTTATAAGATTTTGAGCTTCAAATGTTTTTCTCCCTCACTCCCCTTCCCCTTCTCCAAGACTGCATGCAGTCTGAAATAAGCTATATATGAACAATCATGTTAAACATATTTTCACATTAGTTATGTTGTGAAAGAAGAATCAGAACAAAAGGGAAAAATCACAAGAAAGAAAAAAAAGATAGAGAAAAAATAATATGATTCAATCTGCATTCAGACTCCATAGTTCTTTCTCTGGATGTGGTTGGCATTTTCCATCATGAGTCTTTTGGAATTGTCTTAGACCACTGTCTATCAAAGTTGGTCATCACACAAAAAAAATTATCATTTTAAAGAGCTACATCACTCTACTATTTCAATATGGGTTTATAATCAAAGAAACCTCCCAAATATACTTTTTCCAAGTGAAATACTAGCAAGCTAGTAGACTCCCCCTATTCTGTATTTTTACAATTGACTTCCTAAATGTAGCAGTTTATGTTTATCCCTATTACATTTCATCTCTAATTCTGTACATTGTTTCAGCCTGTCAATATCATTTTGAATCTTGAGTCTATCCTTTATGCTATTAACTATCTCTCCCAGTTGTATAGAAAGTTAATAAGCAGTCCCTCCTTCTACATCTTCATCTAAGTCACTGATAAAAGTGTTGAACAGGACAGAACCAAGGACAGAGTTCCAGGGTATCACATGATCCACCCTCAATATGAACAGAACCCCCAGTGTGAGGTTTTTGAACTTGCAAGCTTCTGCTGAGCAGGCAAGGGAGATGACTGGTGTCTCCTCACTAATTCCACTGGTGAAAACCAGAGCCACCCTGTCCTGTATTTAATCCTCCCCACTATCTATTAGAATTCAATAAAGCTTGTTAAGCCTCATTTCCTTGAAAGCCTATCAGGTTTCAGTTTCATCAAAGTCAAGTGTATTTAATTAACTGCTATCCAATTCATTCTGGAAGTGGTCAAGTCCTTCCAAAAGGTGCTCAATAGAGTTACCAGTGTTTTAATAGGAATTAAACATATAATACAATAGCCCCAAATAAGCAAGCTTTGTACATGCTGTTATTGCTACCTCTTTTGCATACAATTGAATAAATTAACTTTTGCCATGATACATTAATCCTCTTTGCTAAGCAGAGTAATTCCCACCTTGGATCCAGCCTCTGCCCTGGAGTATTGGAACTTCCTTCCATTTGGAAAGCCAGCACAGTAGGCTGGAGAACGTGGGGCCTGTGCAGGGAGATGTCTTGCTCCATCTGAGATAACTAAGCCTCTGTGGGGAGCCTCTTTCCTAACCCACTAGATTCAAAGGCATCAGGGAAGGGAACCGCCAGCTCAAGGGGTATCTGTATGCATGCACACACACACACACACACACACACACACACACACACACACACAGGCACACTCCTAGAAGGTCTGGAAAAGCAGAGAATCCCCATTCCCTAGATGTTGAGAGACTACAGTTAAGACCAGGCAACACTTTAGTGAAATCTAAAAAAGATTTTGTTTTTCTTAACTTTTTAACTTTGGGTTTTTTTAAACTTTAATGGAGAGCCAACCACCATTACTTGGTAGAGTCTGAGAAGCATTTTGCTTGAGTATGGCACCAGAAGCTCTGCATTGAAAGCTGCTTCGTAGTGATCCAGAGAATCATCCAGGAAAGTAAAGTGCTTCCTTCTTTGATTTGGTGCTCACACAAACAGAAGTGGCTATAAAGTAGCACTCTCTTTTCCCCCTCCCCCATTATCAAGGTAAAGTACCTGGACCTTCTCTTTTTCACTTACATACACTTACGTACACATCTGGCAGGTTGTTATCTTGGTCTTTTGTTCAAACAAATTCAAGTCAAATGAATTCAGTTCAAGAAGTATGCATTAAGTGTCAACTATGTGCCTGGTCATGTGATGGATGCAGGAGTATGAAGACAAAAATAAAGAGATTCTATGCTTTTAGAGAAATACAATATTAAAAAAAACTAAAGATAAAATATAAAAATATGAGAGAGACAAAGAGAGAAAGGAGAGACAGACAGAGACAGAGAGTGAGATAGAGAAATACAAAGACAGAGAGAGACAGACAGAGACAGAGAGTGAGATAGAGAAATACAAAGACAGAGAGAGACAGACAGAGAGGGACCAAGAGACAGAGAAAGGAGAGATAGGGGAGAGAGGGAGACAGAGACAGAGACAGACAGAGACAGAGACAGAGAGAGCACTGGCAGTTGGGGATATTAGGAAGGGTCCCATGTAGGAACTGGCACCTGAGATAGTTCTCAAAGGGACAAGGGTTAGAATTTGAGTGTACTCCACACATAGGGAATGGCTTGTACAAAAGCATGGAGGCAGAAAATTGAACGGTATGATAGGGAACAGCTAGCAGACAAGTTTGACTAGAGTAGAGAAGGTTTAAAAAGGAGAAATATGAAATAAAATTGGAAAGGTTTATGGAAGTCAGATTGCAGATATTTTAAAATGCCAAGCTGAGGAATTTGCAGTTTATCTTAGAGGCAATGGGGAGCCATTGGTGATTTTGAGGAGAGCGATGCAGTCAGATCTATATTTCAGGAATATCAAACTAGTAATTATGTGGAGGATAAATTGGCTAGAGAATGAAAGCAGGGAAACCAATCAAGAGGCCATTGCAATAGTCCAGGTAAAAGATAGCGAAGCCCAGAACTTGGATCCTGGCTTTGTAAACAGAGGGAAGGGAATGAAGAAAAGAGATGCTATGAATGTAGGATAGATAAGAATTAGCAATTGATTGTATACAGAGTGAAAAAGAAAGCAAGGTTAAGAATGATTTGGGGGCAGCTAGGTGGCACAGTGAGTAAAGCACAGGCCCCGGAGTCAGGAGGACCCGAGTTCAGTTCCGTCCTCAGACAATTAAAATACACACAAAAAAACTAGTCGTGTAATCTTGGGCAAGTTACTTAACCCCAATTGTCCTCCAAAAAGCAAAAAAAAAAGAATGATTTGAAGGCTAGGAATCTGAGTAATTGGAAGGATGATGGTCTGCTCAATAGAACTGGGAAAGTTTAGAAGAGAAACACAATGAGCTCCCTTTTGGACATATGGAGCTTGAAATTCCTTTGGAACATCCAAGAAGAAATAACCAGAAGGCAACTGTAAAGCTAAATTGTAACTCAGAGGAAAGGTTATGACCAGACATATTATCTGCATAGAGATAATAATTGAACTCATGGAAGTTTATGGGCTCACCAAACAGAGAGAAGAGGACCTAGGGCTGAGCTTTGGGGGATAAACGCACTTAGTGGACAGGTCAGACAAGTAGGACAAAAACCACAATAGCTTTCCCTTCGAGTCTCCCCTTATTATTCATTAAGACCTGATTTTTATGGGACAAGAGTATTGAGGAAATACACTGTAAACTTACTCAAAAACTAAGAGATATAGCAATACATTGAATATTGAAAATGGGATTAAGATCCAAAAAAGATCTGGACAGGTTAAAACATTGGGCTAAATCTAAAAAGAGGAAATTTAATAGGAATAAAGGTAAAGCCTTACACTTAAGTTCAAAAAGATCAACCTCCTAGATACAAGCTGGAAGAGGCATAGTTAGTTAGACAGTAGTTTTTCTGAGAAAGATCTGCGGGTATTAGTGTATTGCAAGATCAAGCTGAGTCAGCAATGTAGTCATCAGAAAAGCTAATGTGATCTTGAGCTGTACTAAGAGAGGCATAGCTTCCAGGAATAAGCAGGTGATAGCTCCACTATCTGCCCTAGTCAGACCTAATCTGAAATATAGTGTTTAGTTCTGGATACAAAATTTTAAGAGGGACACTGATAAGAATATAAGCTTTGTCTTTGTAGTTCCTGATACATAATGAAATGCCTGTTGATTGATTGGTATAATGGAAAGTATTGAGAGGAGAAAAACCAGAATGCTGAAGGATATGAAATTCATGCTATTTGAGGATCAGTTGAAGGAAATGAAGAGAGACTCAAGTGGGACAGGAAACCTGTCTTCAAATATTTAAAGGTCTCTCCTGTGGACCAAAGATAAGATTTATTCTGTTTTGCCATAAATGGCAGAACTAGGAGCAGTGGGTAAGTTTCAAAGCAACACATTTAGACCCAGTGTAAGGAAAAACTTCATGACAATTAGAACGATCCAGACGTGAAGGGGCTGACTCAGGAGATAGTGGGCCCCCCCTAATTAGACATCTTCAAGCAAAGGCTATATGACAATTTGTCAGGTATATCATAGAAGGGATTCTTTGGGAAATGTGGATTGGACTAGATGGCCCCTAGGATCTCTTCCAATTCTGTGAAATAAGGATTTTCTGTATAGATTTCAGAGGGAATTGATGTTAAATGTTATCCTTAATCATCTGTATGCTTTCCTTATATTTTGTGCCATCTACCTTGCAAAATGGTGGGCATAGTTTGTTGTTGTTTGTCCCTTATTCTTAAAGAGGACCAGTGATATCAGGAGGGCAATATCTTGACTTGCAAGTGAATTGGATTTAAGTGACATAGCTGTGCAAAGTTACCAGCCTCACTCTCTCCTCCAGGGTCATCTGAGTCCAGTGGCAAGACTTGGGTCAGTACAACTGATGATGGCCCCAAAAACATAGCTAAGGACACACTAGGGAGGCACATAGCTATGTAGGCTCCTGCTTTCAGTGTGGTGGATGTCACGAATATGTTAGGACAGATATTTGATGTAAAATCTTGAGTTTACTTTAGAAATTTTAGCACTAGCCAAATCTGATTAGTCAGGAAACTAGTGAGCATTCATTTAACTCTGGTAAACTGTATATCTTCCCTTACAAATAAATCACTTACTTGCTTCCACTATTGCATGGTATTTGAAAGAGAAAAGGCAAATCATATAACTAGCCTACAAGATATCTAGAGTGGCAGGAACATCTCAGGTTTCCTATCTTTCCAGTTGTGTTATACTTAACTCCTTTCCACAAACTTTATGATCCAGTAAAACTTGCCTTCTTCCTAATCCTCACACATGGCACTCTACCCCCTCTCTCTATGCCTTTCCAGGAGTTGTCCCCCTTTTTCTGGAATACTCTCCTTCCTTGTCTTTATCTCCTGGCTTCCCTGGTTTCCTTCAAGATACATCTCAAATCTCAACTTCTACAGGAGGCCTGTGTGCCCCCCCCACACACACACACATGGACACACACAGTGCTAGGGTCTTGAGATTATTTTACATTTATCCTTCATTTATAGAATTACTTGTTCACATGTTGTCTTTCTTACTAGAATGTGATTTCTTTGAGGGCAGAGACCTGCCTCAAAAAAGGTGTTTTTTTTTAATTTCTTTATATACTCATTCCCTAGCATAGTGTCTAGAACATAAGCACTTATAAATGCTTATTTAACCAACTGGCTGACAATAAGAGTAAAAGAAGCCATGAGGTGTCAGGCCATAGGATTATTCAGAAGGGACACAAGGAAGAATCCAGCCCCCTTTATTCTGACCCACCAGGGCTCTGGGAAGCTTTCCTCTTTGGCAGTGTCCTGACTGAAGCTTCCCCACCAGATTAACTCTCCTCTATCTCCTGCAGATGGCCTCCAGAGAGCTCTGAGAAAGAAAGAGAAATGGGAGGGCACAGATTGGCGGATATTTGTTGCAGGCTTTGAGAGAAAATTAACCAACAGTAGGACTACTTCTTTGCAATTCAAGGCTTAACATGAAAGTGATACTTGGATGGATGGATGATATTGTTGATGTGAGTATTCCCTTTACTCATCCAGAAACGCACAAACAAACCCCTCCATGGCTTCTCATCGTCTGTGTGATAGATTGCTTTTGAGTTAAGAGCTGGGACACTTTACACAATGATTACAGTCCAATTTCTCTCTCTCTCTCTCTCTCTCTCTCTCTCTCTCTCTCTCTCTCTCTCACTCTCTCTCTCTCTCTCTCTCTCTCTCTCTCTCTCTCTCTCTCTCTCTCTCTCTCTCTCTCTCTCTCTCTCTAGCAGAAAAGGAATTATCAACCCATAACCCTCCCATTCAACATCAAGTTTTGGTCTACATCAGTTTGGAATTTTTAATTGGGAAAGTTTCTTGGCTTGGAAAGCCCAGAGGATGGGCTCTCCAAGACCTGTCTCACACCCTGAGACCAGCTGCGCAGATGGGGCTTTCTGCTTTTTGCCTCCTCCCACTGCCCCTGGGTGTACTTAGCACACTCAGCTCTGGCCAGACTTCCTGGCCAGAGATCCCATCAGGGAACCATAGTGCTGTGGGCCATTGCAGCAGAACATTACTTCTCCAGCAGGGGCAGCTGGCTTGGCCCACAAACAGTCAACTGAACTGAGCCATCCCCACAGCAAGGGGAAAAGACAAAGACAGTGAAGAAACAAAACCTAATCAGAGGTGTCTAACTGAAATCTGATCAACAATGAGAGGAGAGAAAAGAGAGGCAGAAACAAGAGGTGTCTGGAAGTTCAATTTCTACATAAGCCCTTAGAGAGATAGCTGAGGGCAACTTTTGTTTGCATTAGGGCTTCAGCAGGATCCTACTGATTTTAGATGAAATGCTCAGTGGTATCATATCCACTATAACTAAAGCCTCACTTTGGAGCACCCAGCAACTAAGCCGAAGGGGCAATGAACAGGCAAAGCAAACAGCAGCTTGCCAATAGAGTTAGGCACAAGAACTCCCAGCAAGGGTCAGGGAGCACTGAGGATGCCAGGTGCAGTAAACAGGGAGAGCAGGAGAAATTTAACAGTGACCCTTGGAATGTGTTTTATTTGTGTTTCTGCCAATGCCAAGTAACATCTGCACGTAGTATATTGTACTGACTGGTCCTCCACCTAGAGAAGAAAGTGTGAGGGATAAATAAATATCTCTGTGCTCCCAATTTTCAGGGATGGTGAGGTGTTCCTTAAAGATTTCAAGAAATATTTCTGAAGGAAAATAATCCAAAGAGTAAAAGAAGTTAAAAGATAGAACAATATGATGTGGAGAAGTAAAAGGGAGCAGAATCATTGAAACTTTGGAGCTTTGTTATAGTTTTGAAGGTTTTCTCAAAAGGGATAGAGTATGACTTTCTGAAAAAGAAGTTGATGTTTGTCCTCCAAGTAATGAGGATAGAATCCATCAGTGCTACCAGGAAGGGTGCCCTCTGGTACTAGTGAGAGGGAGAGTAAAATGGTGGTTGGTTATTCCCAGTCTAGAGTTACCAACATGGCCATATATTGACTTGCAATGAACAATAAGTAGGTATATTACCTTCTGTGCATGAGTATCTGGGATGTAAATGAGACTCATGCAAGATTTATGAAACATGATGATCACTACCTACCTCTGGGAACAAATTACAATTTCACAAGGAACCTATAAAATATTACCAGTAAATATGAAGTCCTGGGCATGAAACTCAATATCTGTGGGCAACCTGTGGCCTTCTAGGTCCTTGGGTGTAGCTTTTTTACTTAGTCCAAGTTTTACAGAACAAATCTTTTTATTAAGGGGATTTGTTTTGTGAAGCTTGGAATCAGTCAAAGGGCTTCACTTGAGAACCTAGAGGGCCACACGTGACCTCAAGGTTGCAAGTTTCTCACCCCTGCCTTAGAACAGTTGATTTTTTTTCATTGTTATATTGAAGGCCGAGGCTTCAAAAGGTTTGGAAGTAAACAGTAAGTTAAGGAGATGATATCTGATAAAGGTATTTGGATTTCTGGACCTATAACTGAAGTTACAGGAATGATAAGCTCTTAGCCATAAAGTACATTTAATGAAAACTAATAAAATAGTTAATCGCCCAAAGATCTGCAAATCTGATCAAGAGGGCTTTAAAGTAGAAATGGGGTAGGAAGAAGTGAAGTTATACACTCATACTTACAAAATCAGATACCACAGAGAGTAACAGATTTAACATGTGAAGAATAATATCATCAAAGAAAAAAATTGTAACAAAATCCATAACTTCAGATATCTATACAAAAGTTAGCAGGTAAGCAACAAATATTATGAACTAAATATCTTAATGCAGGGAGGTAAATTTTACTTCATAAATATTCTACAGATTTTGTGGTAAATTACTTATAATTAAACTCCACAGGTATGAAAGGAAAGAACTTATTTAAAAGAAAGGCACTGGAGAAAAGAGGTGGTAGTGTAATATCAAGAAGATAAATTCTTTTAAGAAAATCAATAAAATGAAAGAGAATCATAATTGAAAAAGAAGGGAGAAACAGAAGAGATGTTATGGTAGAAACATCCTAAGACCACCAGATCAGAAGTAGGAAATGAATGATGAATTTGGAAAACAAGGAGTATATCTGACATGTAGTTATGATATAGAAGTCATAGGGAACACCAAGTATTCAGACATTTGCTAGAGCTCTCTCTATTTGCTAAAAGTGGAGCTACTGATAAATTGATTCATCTTAACAATTTCATTCTTCAAAGAGAGAGAGGGAGAGAGAGGGGGGGAGAGAGAGAGAGAGAGAGAGAGAGAGAGAGAGAGAGAGAGAGA
>NW_027187419.1:3244078-3306779 GCF_028583685.1 Petaurus breviceps papuanus | reverse complement strand
GAGAGAGAGAGAGAGAGAGAGAGAGAGAGAGAGAGAGAGAGAGAAGAAATGATCAGGTAAGCTACTAATCTGTACCTGAATATAAGACATAAGGAAGAACTGGTGTTGAATTAGAAATGATAGAGACTGTCAGAGCAAGCAATAACTTTCAGAGTTTATGTTAAATACAGTGGTAAAAGCCAAGTATAGTCTGACAAATACCCTAAAGTTCGGGAAGACAGATTTCCCAGAGTTAAGAGAAGAGATAAGTAGAATCTCTTAGCCTACAATTCTGCTGGGGTAGCTAGCCCAAGAAGGACAAGCAGCTATAAAGAGCAAAATAGTGATAACACACACAGTTCCAATGAGTGGGGAAGAAGGCTGTCTAAAGAGACTGATGTGAATGCCAAGGACCTCACCAACCAAGTGACATTTTTAAAAGACATGTACAGAAGATAGAAGCAAGGATAACTGAGGACAAATGCAAAAGAGGAACATGGTTCTGAAAGAGGAGTGTTAGGAACAATAAAGTTCAAAAGATTTTAGTCTGGTGATGAATGCTAAGGACAAGAAAATGGCTTTTAAAAACATGTTGGAGGCAAGAGGAAGATCAAGGAAGGTGCAGAATCTCTTGTCTTAGTGCATGGGATGCTGATAACTTTAAAGGAGGGTGGAAATGGGAGAACTGCTCAAAAACACTTTTTTTGTTTTCCCAACCAAAAAGAAGATACTTAAGACTATGAAGGCTCTCATATTGGATGATTGAGACTTGAAGTCAAAATATAAATTTGAGTTCCGGCTTTGTCGCTTACTGTCTGACTTTAGGCAAACTCTGAACCTTAATTTTCTCATCTGTGAAATGGAAATACTTATATTACTTGTGAGGACCAAGTGAGATAATGTATATAATGTATTTTGTGACCTAATATATTCTAAAGCTCCAACAGATCTATGACCTCATCAGTGTGGCTACTCCCTCTAACAATGCCAGCAATCCACTCATGCCTGACCAACTTGTATAGTTCTTGTCCATAGTCTTTGAATTTTCTTAACATTGTGTAGAAACCAATGGAACATATTACTTATCCATTACTCTCTCTCTCTCTCTCTCTCTCTCTCTCTCTCTCTCTCTCTCTCTCTCTCTCTTTCTCTCTCTCTGTCTGTCTGTCTGTCTGTCTCTCTCTCTCTCTCTCTCTCTCTCTCTTTCTCTCTCTCTCTCTCTTGAGACACACACACACATACTATGTGAACAACAAATCTTTTTTATGGTCCTATATTTTTCTGATAACATCCCTTAAATGACTCCTTCTATGTAATTTCTCCATTTGTGATGCATTGAAGTCTACTCATGCCCATCATTCACCTCTCCATTGCCTTTTGGGTTATCCTCAACTTCAATTCTTTGGTGATTTCAGTATTCTGCAAATCATAGTCATTTAAGATCCCAAGAAAAAAATATTGGTGTTAAAAAGATGAGCCTTTGTTTCAGAAAGAAGTTTTGAGCCATTAAAGGAACTGTACAATCTCCCAAAGGAAATACAACCCACTCTTATCCTCCTGTTCAATTCTGGTCCTAGTTCATTGCCCATTTGTAGCATCTGGCTCTCTTCCAACAAGATGTCTCCCATGCATACCAAAATCATAAAAGATTCCTTGAAAGATGTAACAGATTGTTCTATGACCCTCTGATTATTAATATCAAGTGAGGCATAAAACAGTGAGAGATACTCACTAAAGGTCTTTGCCACCATTATAGAGAATTGCTCCTACACAGAGTCCAAATCAAAGAGAGATTCTCTATAGATTAGGTATCCTTAACTTTGGGGCCTGTGAAATTGTTTTTAATTTTTCATAACTGTACTTCAATATAATTGTTTTCCTTTGTGGTCCCAATGTATTTTATTTTATGCATTTCAAAACACTATTCTGACAAGGCATCCACATGTCTCACAAGACACCTAAAGGGGTTCATGATAGAACCAAAGCTTAAGATCTCCTGGTATAGATGGTAAGGTCCTTCAGATGTTTCTTCATGCAAATCATATTGTACTGATTGCATAAAGCCCTAGAATATTGTAAACGCTGTAGAGCCTCCTAAATGTGGTCTTTCCGCACAAGAAAACTGATTGGATAAAGAATGACTCTTGTCCAGCTTATGCTAACTGAAAAGATAACCAATCTATAAAGCTCACCCATCAACAGTTCAAATACCCTATAAAAATTTAAGCTATCATTATTATTTCCACTATTGCAATTGTAACTTTGAATATGCCCAAGCTTATTTGGACATACACAAGTGCATCTTTCATTTAAACAGCATACACACTTTACCGTATATTTCATATATGTGGAATCAAGAGACCTGTGTTCTAATTCTTGTTTTTCCATTTTCTTTTTCTTATTTTATTTTCTTTTTAATGTTTTATTGATTTTTAAATACCACTGCAATTTTCTAATGATTTCTCTCCCCTTAACAGAACTCTCCCTTGAAACAAAGAGACTTAACCCCTTTTTTCCCTTTCCCAGGACCAAGATGCTTCAATAATTCTTTTATTTATCTATTTATCTACCTATCTGCATATATTTTCTTTAGAGGATAGCGACTGAATATGTGGTCCATGGTATACAAATGACCTGGTGATGAAACTCCCTCTATGAATACAAGTTGTCTGTTTCTCTGTAACTTATGGCCTTGGAGAATTGCCTGGAGCACTGAAAAGTTGTGACAAACTCATAGCTATAATGTGTCAGAGGTGGGATTTGAACCCAAGTTGTCTTGGCTTTGAGGCCAGCTGGCTCTTCCATTTTCTGGATGAGTCATTTTAAGCAATTTACTTAGCCTCTGGGCCTCAGTATCTTTTTTTCTGTAAAATTAAGGGATTGGACTATATTATATCTTTGGTACCTTCCAGTTCTAATATTTTGTGGTTCTTTGAGAATAGTTGGAATAGACCAGACCATATGTGCTGAGAAAAGTTGGAAATTAAGTTGGCTAGATAAGATAGTGATGCCAAACCATTACAATGGTTACAGGTAGTCAGTCGGTCATGCGAAAAGCATTTATCAAGTGCCTAAATATGCTGAAGTTATTAACAAAGGCAAAAATGGCCCCTGCCTTTAATGAGCTCTCATTCTAAGAGGAAAGACAACATGCAAACAACTATTTTACTTACAGGATATAGAAAGAGTAAATTTGAGATAATTTCAGAGGGAATACATTAGTATTGAGGGAGACCAGGAAAGACTTTTTGAAGATGGTGGAATTTGATCTGAGACTTAATGGAAGCCAGGGAATCCAGGAGTCAAAGAGGATTGAGAGCATTCTAGGCATGGGGGATGTCCAGCAAAAATTCCTGGAGTCAGGAGATGGAGTGTCTTGTTCCAGGAATAGTGAAGAGATCAATGTCCCCATATCATAGAGTATGTAGAAGGGAATAAAGTGTAAGAAGGGACCAGGTTATGAAAGGCTTTAAAAGCCAAAGAGAAGATTTTATTTGTGATCCTGGAGGTAATATAGGGACCCATTAGAATAATTTAGATTTGATGGGGTAGGAAAGAAGGGAAATCTTTAGAGACTTTAAAATGAGATAGTAGCTTGATAAAAGCATTGTTCAATACAGATTAGCCTGACTGCAGGGTGAAGGATGGATTGGAGCCAAAACAGTGCCAATGAGGGTAGCAGAAGGGTACAATGGAAAGAATTCCATATTTGGAGTAAAAAGAAGCAAGTTCAGATACTCACTCTGCCATCTGCTAGTTATATGATTTCAGGTACTTGGGTCCCTTTGTCTCTCTTGGCTTTGAGCATCTATAATATGAAGACTTGGAACTAGATGATATCTAACATCACTTCTAACTCTAAATTTGATGCTAGAAAGCTCATTTTCTAAAAAAAAGAGCAACCTAGAGGTTTGTAAACTCATAGATTTAGAAGTGGAATTGATCTTAGTTATCTAATTCAGCTACATCCTTTTCTAAAGATAAAGAAACTGAGGCAGAGCAGGAGTTTAAAACCCAGGTAGGTCCTCTGTCTTCAAATCCAATGATACCATGGCCAACAGCAGCATACAGACCTGGGCTGTGGGTATATCAGTGGGAACCACTCACCCGAAGGGATTCTTAAAAGAAAGTACAGCTGTTGCCACTGGCCCTCAGACTACAGTTCTGAAGTTAAAAGGGACTGTGGAGGGGGAGCATTCATACTGGGACCAAGTCACATAAGACAGAATTGTCTGTTGCTGTGAATTTAAGATTTACTTATCAAATGATGAGTATCAATTCAGAAGAGCATCTGATAACCTGAATGAACTTCTCTATCATCCATGCCATGCTGTCTTCACTCCAGCCATCATTCCCATCCCTCCCCCCCAGCCTCAGATTTAACCCCAGGACTGGAGTCTCCAATAGGAAAGTCTGCATCTTCTCTTGTCTATAACTAGACCTCCAGCACACCTCCTAGTCATCTTGACATTATGCCACCTCTCCTCCTCCTTCCATCTCTCCTCTGTGTCTTCCTCCTAATGATGTACAGTTTTTAAGGGTAGGGGACTGTCTTCCTTGCTTGTATTTGTCTACCCAGCACTTAGCACACTTAGCACAGTGTCTGGCACATTATTCAGTCATTCAGTCATGCCTGACTCTTCATGATGCTGAGGATCATACTGTGAATGGGTTTGTTTGGTTGGTGGTTTGGTTTTTTTTGCAAAGATACTGGAATGGTTTGCCATTTCCTTCTCCAACTCATTTCATAGATGAGGAATTGAAACAAACAGGGTTAGATGACTTGTCTAGGGTCACACAGCTAGTAGGTGTCTGAGGCCAGATCTGAACTCAGGTCTTCCTGACTCTAGGCCTAGGGCTCTTACCCACTGAGCCATCTAGCTTCCTCCTATGGATGGTACAGATTAAGTACTTAATAAGTGCTTTACCTGTCTGTCAATCTATATATGCAGAGTGAAAAAAACAAAACATATGTTATATATGTATGTATGTCTATATATGTATTATGTCATATAAAGAGACATATACAAACACACAATGGCTATAGAAATATAAGTGAAAAATAAAAAAATAATAAAACTAAACACTCTATAGAATGATCAACTTGGCCTTGAAGAAGAGATGAAAAAAATTATCTTCCTTCATTTCTGTGCACAGGTGAGGTACCATGGCTATGAAGAGCAATATTGCCAGACCCTTTAAAGTTTTGGTTAGCTCTGCTGAATCGCATTTCCTCCTCCTCCTCCCACCCCACCCCCACCTCTTTCTTTTACAATCTTTGTTAGAAGGGCTCGTCACTTAAAAAGTGGATGGAGTATTTGGAAATGACTGTGATATGAAGACAAAAGATGTCAATAAAACTCTTTAATGTTTTTTAAAGATTTATGACTACCAGTCCACAGCCCTGTGAACACAGTCCGGAGCATTGTGACCTATGCTTCTGACCTCCACTGTTGTAGGGACAGACCAGAGTGGAGCATGAAGAGGAAGACTAGGGCAAACATGCCTAGCTAGGGGAACCTGAGCAGTTTTCCCCTTAGTGCTTAGGCAGAACTTCAAGACCCAGGTCAGTCATGTCCTGAACAGGAAAATCTTGCCTCACATTCACAGGCATTAAAGGGGCTTCAAGACCCAGGCCAGTTATGCTCTGAACAGGAAAATCTTCCTTCGTATTCACAGGCATTAAAGTGACAGAGGTCCATTCAGTAAGTATATCTGACAAATGCTTTGGACCAAGCAACAGAGACAAAGGCTACCAAAGGATGTGTTCTCTTTCTTAAATCATGCTGGACATCCTGCAGGCAGTCCTAGTCTGAGTGTTTGTGTCACTGTGGACATGCCTGCCCAACAAAATTATATTTTAAAAATATAAACAGAGGGAAAACCCAGGGGCCCCTGGGGAGACCCTGGATCCCTCCATGCCTCCTAGTCCTGTCCTCTGGAATGAGTTCTCTGAGAATCCTCAAGATCTGGCCCATTCTTCTTGCCCCATTCTGAAAACAGTTTTCCCTTGGATAGAATAGTAAATATGGTAGAGGAGTGAGATTGTGAGTGCTAGCAATATCGTTAAGGCGAAGGGAAGGAAGAGAAGCCCTGCCATGGCCCATTCTCAACAATAAATTTGCAGTGTTGTGTGGAGGGGGGCTTGCATTGAATGTGCTAGAAAGGAACTCCAAAAACCTCTGTAGGAGATGACAGCTCTTGACAAGATGAAAGGAGGTGTCTCGCTCAGATCTTCACTTAAAACAATCTGGAGTTCCATTAGTATTCATCCAGGAGAGGGTGGATGAAGCAAGAAAAGAAACCTTGAATAAAATCAGAACTGGTTTTGACTCTGTGCTCCCAGGGAGCTGCCAAGGGTTATCATGGCTTCCAAGTTGTTTTTGCCCACTATCTTACACAGCTACAGAAGTTGGAGTGCCCTCAACCCCAATACTAACCATGCACCCATGGGACACAGGGCAGAATGACTTCCACAAAGCAGAGTAACCAATCCCCAGCTGTCAAGTCATTTTAATTGTAACAATAGCTCATGTTCACAGAAAAATATGGTCACAGAGTACTCCCATCTGATCTTCATGAAAATCTGTGAAGCAGAAGAGGTGGAGAGAAGACTGGGGGAGAACATGACCACTTTCTTCAAAGATTAGCCAGTGAAAGAGAAATGAGACATTTTGCTTGGCTCTGAAGGGTCAAACTAAGAAACATTTCAATTCAATAAACATTTATCAAGTTCTGATTAGTACTGTACTGGGTACTGGTGGAAATAAACAGTTGAAAAAAAGACAGGATTTCTGCCTTCATGAAGCTTATAGCAAGATGAAGCCCATACATAAGCAACTTTTATACATGATTATACCAGTACCACATTACAAGGAGATAGACCAGAGCACTATAAAGTTTTTCTCCAACACTTAGAACAAAGGGTAAGTGATGGTCCACTGTAAGTAATCAATAAATGCTTGATTGACTGATGAATTATTGGAGCTATCCAACGTGGAATGGGATGCCCTTGGAGGTCTCTGTCATCTGTCATTGTGGATAGGTGGCACAATGAATAGAGAGCCAGGCCTAGAGTCAGGAAGATGAGTTCAAATCCAGTCTCAGACACTGATTAGCTGTGTGACCTTAGGCAAGTCTTATCACCAATATACCTCCATGTAGGTAGTGCCTAGGCCAAGCTTCAGTGGGACCTAGGGATTTCAAGAGGTAGAGGTGATGGGAAAAGGTATTCCAGACACATTATAACTTATGCATTAACTCAGGAGACAGAATGCTCTCTAAAATTCCCCAGACCTTTTCATATAAACTGCTATCTAATCATGCCTCCCCCAACTTAGACTTGTGAAGTCGATTTTCACACCCCAACATACAACTTCTTTGTCCCTATTCAAATTCATCATTTTAGATTCAGCCCAGTATTATAGCCTGTCAATATCTTTTTTGGATTTTGACCCAGTCATCCAGTGTTTTAGTTATTTCTCCCAGCTTTGTGTCATCTGGAAATATGATAAGCATGTCAGCTCTTCATTTATTCAAGTCACTGATTTAAAAAGATGCTAAGTGGCACAGGACCAAAGCATTCCATTTGAGAACTTCGCTGCTTCCAAGTTGACACAGAACCATTAAAAATTGATCTTCAATACAGTTATTCACCTAGTTCTGAATCCACCTCATTTCATTGTCATCCAGCCCACAACTCTCCATCTTTTCCACAATATCACAAGAAACTAATGTCCTGGATCCAAGCAGTTGGCACATTCCGTTGGGTCTAACTCTAAACCCTATTTTGTATTGATTGCCTTATTTTCATTCCCACTGCAGTCATGTGGTTAAGGTCAACATGCTTTCTCAACTAGGCTATTGCAACTGCTTTCTAATGCATCTTCGGCTCAGCCCTGAACACAGCACTCCTCTCTTCCAAAGCTTTCAGTGCCCCTCCCCCATTGCCTACCAAAATTCTTCAACCTGTCATTAAGGCTTTGCATAATCTGGCCCCAACCCACCTCTTTAGTCTCATTTCACACTATGCTGGAATGGAGTCCTCCTCAAACTGTATGTTTGGAGTTAGGTGGGGTTTCATCCTATTGCTATTGCTTGCTGTGTGTGCCAGCTCCAGAAGGCTGCCTGTTCAGGAAGCGCCTCCATCTGCTCTTACTTTCCCCATCTTCTCCATCTCCGAGGCCCCACCTGAACAGCTGTTAACTAGAAGCTGGAGAGAGCAGCCTCAATGCAGAAAGCCAGAAGTGAGCAGTCTGCCCTAAGAGGGAACCTGAGCTGGGACTTTGGCATTTTATTTTGTCTAGGACAGGGGTGAAAGAAGGCTAGTTACACCATGATAGAGCAGCTTTATTATAAAATGTGCCTAAGCTGTTGAACCTCAAAGTAACAGATGCAAACCCTTTGTTATTTTGCATAGAATTTGCAAGCTGTACATTTTATGAAATAGATCACAGAAATATCCCATCTGTACCACTGCCCTACCAAGGACTTCTCTTTGCCACCCCTACCCCCAGCATTCAAAAAGGGCTCCTTCTCCTCTACTCTTCCTCCCATCCCATGATCCTTTTCTTCCCTCACCTATTAACATAGCTACTGCTTTTTGCTTCTCCACGTGTTCATTTTACTTGGGAGGGAGAAGGGTAGTAAGAAAGCCTAAATTGGGCGGGGGGGGGGCAGAGAATTGGTTGGAATTTACTTAGGCACATGCATTCTCAAGCTATGGTCCCCTTGATATCCTGTTCAGGGCAGTGCTATGTCCATCTTGATGGGTTTTTATGTCATAGAGGTTGGTCTCACTGTACTCAATGTCATAGACCACCAAGGTAGAAAGACAAGCTTTCCTTTCCAAGATAGGAATCTGTTCTTTGGTACCTGGGGCATCAAGATGGAGAGTCACCAGTCTATCTGCATTCATTTGAGCAGCCTGCAAATTCCTCAGCTATTAAGGGAGCCAGCATTTGGTAGGATAATCTACCCCCTACTCAGCCCCTTGATCTCCTTCCTAGATGCTAATTGAATCAAACCTAACCCAGCTGCCTCCACCAGCTCTATTTCTTAATTTCACATTGGTATAAGTACAAGATGACCCTCCCCCACTCCATCCTCTCCTAAGAACCAAATTCCTTACCCATTCTCCTCTAGTCTTTGCTACGAAAGGATAGGACTAGAAAGCTCCTAGCCAGACACTAAATCCATATACAGCCAGCAGGGATCATTTGAATTTGACACCATTGATCTAGCATATCCTTTATTTTACCAAAGAGGAAACTGAAGACCAGAGAGAAGTAACTTGCTTGAGGCCACACAGTATTAAGTAGAAGATCCAAGAGAATTAAAGAAACTAGGTGATATGGGAACAGCTTTAAGGAGGGACATTGGTGGCTACTTATTGGGGACCTTTGAAGGTTCAATTCAAATTCTACCTTTCTATGAAACCTGCCCTGGCTATCCCAACTCATGGCAATCTCTGTCTTCTGAAGTCCTGTGTCACTGACTATTCCCACAACTAAGTCTGCCTGCTGCAGTTGGTTATCTTTTCATGTGTGGGCATCTGATTTCACTGATTAGATAGTCAGCTCCTGGAGAGCAGGAACTATATCTTTTCTATCTCTGAGTCCTAGATTCTAGCACAGGGATAGGCATTTTAGCTACACTCGTTGATCAATTTGTTGAGGAAGAAAAAGTAATTGGGTTACCCAGCCTCTGTCTACCCAACACTAATCTAGCCTCCTAGTCAACTTGCAATAAGAATACCAAAGAGGAATTGCAGAGAGGCAGATTTAGGCTCAGGGCAAGGAAGAAGCGCTCTCATAATCAGAACTGCCCAAAAATGGAACAACTTCAAAGGATAGCAAGTTGCCCACTGATGAATGTATTCCATTAAAGGCAAGATTGACCATTGGCTAGAAACACTGCGGGGGTGCCTCTTTAGCTACTTCGTGTACTAGATTGTGAACTGAAACATAGCCACTAAACCATAGCCACAAAGGACCCTACAGACCACATATTGATGTTATCTATGTTCCTCTGCATTTTCATTTAATTTGTTAGATATTTCCCAACTATACTTTATTCTAGTTCTGCTGCATTCAGGGATATTATGGCAGCAATGTGGCCCCTGGTCTACATGTTTGACACCACTGTACTACATGACCAAAATCCTCCCTTACTGGTTCCCAGGGAAGAACCCTAGCACTTCCAGTGAGACTTGGTTTCACGGACTCAGTGTATACCCAAACTCTATCATTCTGGAGAGAAAACTAGAACCCCTACCCTCCCACCAAGGATAATGAATGGCTCTTGACAATCATCTGGAAATTTTCAGAGCCAATAAAACATGCATCACTCCCATACTGGTATCTACTTTTCTTCTTTGATCCTATACTCTGGCAGCTGCAAGGCAGGGAAGGAAACAAATGGCTGAGACCAGCAGGAGGGGAAAGAAGAAGAAGGGGTCTGGAGGGGGCCAGTTGGAACCAGCAGGCCTCTCAGGCTCCTTTTAATAGGCTGCAGAGCAGTAGGAGAGGACAGATGCCAAGACCACCCCCATCCCCAGGCCTCTAGCCCACTTAGAGGCCAGAGGAGAGGGCCAGAGCTCCCTAGAGTTTCACCCAGGAGTTAAATCCATAACACTCCCGACCAGGTTGTAAATTTCAAGCCATAGTTCATTAACTCCAGAAGTTCAAAATGATACCCCCTGCTCTTCCAGTCAATGCAGCTGAGAGTTTTCCTGGCGTGTGATGATCCATCAACAATTGGATTCCAATATCTTTTGCTCCTTAATAGAGTCACACTGACTCCTCCTATGGAGATAGGGAGAAGCCCCTGCCCAAGAGCTTGGTAGGGTTGCATTTTACTTGTATCCTGAATGTCAGGTCTCAGGCCGAGCCTCACCCCCTACCTCTTTCTTCCTAACTTCTCCCAGGCCAGGTTCTCCAACAGGATTAGGGCAAACACTAAAATATCTTCCTAGGGGCTGCTTTGTTTTAATTACACAGGTCTAAGTTTATCCCAAAGAAGTGTTTCTGTAAGGATTCACAAAGTTGGCATAATTCAGGTGCATTTTCAGACTTTGGGCTCCCTCCTGAAATTCAGTCCAGACAGAAAACAAATGTCTGACACAACTCATTCCAGCAGTTTTCAAGAGCCTGAAATGCAGAGATCTCTTTAATCACTGGGGTAGTTTCCCCCCAACACAACCTTTTGAAAGGGAACCGTTTCTCCCCCAACTCCTAGGGCTTTGGCAGCTGGCAGTTATTAAAAGAGGGGGGAGAGGGAGAGACAGAGGGAAGGAAAAGGGGTACAATAGCTAGGTGATGCAGTGTTCAGAGTGCTGGGGCTTGGAGGTAAAAAAAAAAACAAAGCTTAAATCTCGACTCATACACTTACTAGTTTATGACCTTGGACAAGTCACCTAATCTCAGTTTCCTCATCTATAAAATGGGGGTGGGGGAGGAGGGACTTGATGGCCCCTAAAGTTCCTTCCTCTCCCAATTATATGAACCTTCACATTATAGGATATCCCATCTGAGTTTTTCAGAAATCCTGTGACCAACTAACGGCTTTATGAGGTGACCCTTATCCATGGGCAGTGGATCTTTCCAGAGGCTCCCAACAGTTCTCCTGCCTTCTCAGCTGCTGAAGCAACTTGTGTTTTGAACCACCCCATACTTCTGCAGCCCCTAAGAAGTAGTAATATTTTCTCCCCTCTAGTTAATAAATTGTTCCTCTCTTTGCACGGCAGAGAAAAAAGATGAAGACGAAATTGGGGGGAATTATTTTCCAAGTATTGTTTCTCTAACAATAGAAATCCCCGCTCCTGAGAACTCTATTTTGCTTAATATGCTCTTTCTGCAAAGTGGTGAAATGTGACAATGTAATAACCCAAAAAGCAATGTGGAGGGCCAGATTCCCCAAAGTGTCCACTGAGAAAACATACAAGTGTTTCCATCAAAAAGGAATTGTGTGTGTCGAGAAAAGGTAAGTGCACAAAATAAGGGGCTGCAATAAAGTGGGGTTCAGCCATCAAGGATTAAATGTTTGGATTCTTTGTTTCACAATAGAAGCATTTGCAGGGAGAAAGGGTCTCCATTTCTCTCCTTAATGGGGATATCACACACACACACATTGAATGGATTTCCTCTTGAGAATAAAAGGAAAATTGGTTGGTTTAAAAAAAATTTTTTTAAACCTAACCAACACAAATAGCAAAAATACAGAGGATGAGGCAAGGGAAGAGGTTTCAAAAATTGCTGGAGGCATTTGAGTTAGACCTTAGGAAGAACTTCCTAGCCATTCGGAGTAGCAGTATAAGGTTTGCAACATGCTTCATGTATGTCATGTCATTTGAACTTCACAACAACCCTGGAGGTATTCTTATCTTCCTTTTACAGATGAGGAAACTGAGGCTCAGGGAGGTGATGGAGTTACTTAGCAATAGAAGCAGGAGTCAAATCCAGGTCTAGCCTGACTCCAAATTGAGTGTACTTCTTCCCTTTAGAATATGCCCCTTCTCCTAATTATAATACAGAGTGGGAAATGTGTATTTCACACTAGAAAATACACTAGGACACATTTTCACGGAAGATTATGGAGATAGATGGGCAGTGGCTTCTCAGAATTGGTTACACAGTTCAGAGAGATGCTGACTGTATATGTGGCCTCTGGAGATCTCCTCTAGGGCTAGAATCCATGATTCTGTATCCTCACATAATTCTTGGGATTTGATCTCAAACTGAACAAAGGAAAAATAGCTCAATTTTTGTCATTGCCACTTTTCTCCATAGACCTGGACTCTATCAGATCTGCCTTCCACTACCCTAAAATGCAGGTACATGCACAGAGTTCCACTGATGTAATTCCCAGGAGACTGAATTGTCTCCTTCTGAGAGAATCATGGAAAGACTCTGGAATTGGTTCTAGTCATATACTAAGTCATATACTATATAGTCATATACTAAGGAGGAGCCTTTTTTTTTAAAGCAATCAGGGTTAAGTAACTTGCTCAAGGTTACATAGCCAGTTATTATTTTTGTGTGGGTGTCGAGTATCTGAGGCCAGAACTGATCCCAGGTCTCCCGACTCTGAGGACGGTGCTCTTACTCACTGCGCCACCTGGCCACCCCTAAGGAGGAGTCTTTTTGATTAGCTGTGGAATACCATTGCAAAGGCCAAAGTCTCTTCCTCTCTTGGTTTAATTTCTTCTTCAATCCACTTCTTTCTGTCTGATGGTGTCTGGTGTGAGAGAGTACTAGAAAGGGCCCTAAGGCTTCCCCTCCCAACATGTGGTCCCCATGAATGTAAGTCTCGGTTTTGCCTCTGGTATTTGTTCCTTTGCTTAGGTGAAGGAATTTGAGTTTATAACCTTATGAATTTTGAAAAGTCAGAATATTGATCCGTAGCAGAATCTAGGAGTTTGAGAGCCCAGGAGATGATCCATTACAAGTCTTGCAGTCAAACAGCAGAGATGTCCCAAACTTTGGGATCCATTGAGAGATAAAGGACTCATCCAGTGGTGACCCTGCATTTGAATGTGAACTTGATAGGAAATTTATTTAATTCTAAACCCATTCTCATTAACGATAAAGCCAGTAAAGATATAGCATATACCCTCAAGATGTTGTGGAGAAATATTTGTACTATTACTCTATCTTCAAAGTAAACATCCCTTCCTAAAAGCTAATTGCTTTTAATTGGTTAAATGGAGCTGGGATATTGATCACTTTGGGTTAAGAGTAGGGGGAACCAACCCAGGATAGAGATTTGAACCAAAGGCATCAGAGAAAAGACAGCCCAACCCCATAGGGCCACCCCTACAGTCCTGAAGAATAGATGTAGTCAACCTTGTTTGGGGAGAGTGAGGCCAGAGGGTACATGTGCTTAAGGAAAATTATTTTGGCAGCAATGGGATAGACTGATGTGAGAGAGATTTAAGAAACCAATCAAGAAGGGGTGGCTAGGTGTCACAGTGAATGGAGCACCAGCCCTGGAGTCAGGAGGATCTGAGTTCAAATCCAGCCTCAGACTCATAACACTTACCAGCTGCGTGACCTTGGGCAAGTCACTTAACCCCAACTGCCTCTCCAAAAAGTAAAAGAAAAAAAAGGAACCAATCAAGAGATTGTTTAAATAATCTAGGCAAGAGGTGATAAGGATTTAAACTGAGGCAGTAGCTATATGAGTAGAGAGAAGAGGTCAGATGTGAGATGCTGCAAAGATGATTGGCCATATGCATTGAGGGAGAATGAGAAGTGAAACAGTGCCTGGCACACAGTAAACATTTTTAAATGCTTGCTGATTGATAGCACTATGGGGTTTACAAAGGACTTTCCCCACAAGAATGCTGTGAGAGTTTTCCCTGTTTTACAGATTTGGCAACAGACTCAGAGAGGTCAAGTGTTGTCCATAGTCACATAGCTGGTTAAGTGACAAAGCTGAAATCTGAACCCAGGTCTCCTGATTTTAAGTCCAGCATACCTTCTACTATCCCAATCTCCCTGTTTCTTGCTCTTCTCTAGTTATGAGGCCTGATAATTCTATTGCCCACACCTGGCTGGGGCAGAAATAAAAGTAACAGTCAACTGGGATTTTAAAATGCTAATTAATGTTTGTACCAAACAACCAGTAAGCCTAGAAAATGTGTACTTGGTGGACATGAACCTCCATTATATTCATTCTTAATGGTGACCCAGCATAGAGAAAGGGAGTTAAATATGGAAATAATTACGGAAGCTTTAATGGAAAGATACAAGGAATCAGAGATATGAAGAATTAAAGAGAATTTATTATGGACAAATCAGATCAAATTTGGGGATGAATATTAGTGTGAACAAACAATAGAAGAGCAACTGTCAAAAATAGGAAGAGAAATAGAAATGGGTGAAGATTCACTGAGGACTTTTTCCTATTAGTTGTTTTCAATGGTCATGGAGAACCCAGGGAGAAAGAGCCATGTTTTTTCAGTGATTAAGGGTATTGAAAAGAACAAGCTCTGGTTAGAACTGAGAGGAAAAGCCAATGGAAATGGAAAGTAAGAGACAACTGGAATAGCCTGATTAATGAATAAGCCATATCTAACGAGTTTAAATAATGGGACTGAGTACCTTTAATTTACTGAATCTGTATGTAGGTTGTACCCCAAGAGGTCCACTCATTGGACTCAAATAGCTTTGCACTCTGACTGGCTGGTGGAGCAAGTATACAATGACCAAAGGACCTCATGGGAAAAGCAAAAGCAAAAAGGCTATGTTGCACTTGTTTTTTTAATTTTTATTGTAATCTTTTGTTTTGACATCATCTTAATTCTATACCTAACATAGTGGCTAGAGAGCTGGCCTTGAGATCAGGAGGGCATGGATTTGAGTTCTGTTTCTGATACATACTGACTGTGTGACCCCAAGCAAATAACTTAGCCTCTCAATGTTCTGGAAAACTAAGTATATATATATATATTGCAAAAAAAAGGTCTCTGTTGACCTGAGTTAGTAGGAGTGTCCTCATTCACACCAAATGAAATCATAGGTCCAGTCGATATCCCTATCCTCACCTCTTCCCCTCTCCAGCTAACCATTCTTATAACAAAAGATTAAAAAGAAAAAGGAAAAAATAGTTCAGAAAAACTATAAATCTCCTCAACCATAGCTCCCTACATCTGCAAAAAATAGGAAGATGTTACATTTGAAAACATGTCTTCTTCAGTGTCTAAATTAGTCTTTATAATTATACAGGACTCAATTGGGTTTCTTGGTTTAGTTCTGACAATTTGCATTGGTGAAATCATTGTGTATCAATGGTGTCAAATTCAAGTAGAAGCAGAGACCACTAAACCATTCATAAGAATACCTGAGGAGGTTGGAGCCAAGATGGCAGCATAGAAGCAGGAAAACTCCATGAGCTTCCCTCATAACCACCTCAAATACCTATAAAATATGACTCTAAATGAACTTTTTGTTTAGAACAGAACCCACAAAGTGACAGAGAGAAACAGATCTCCCACTGAAAACAGCCCAGCAGACAGACACAAAGGGTCCATCATAGCATGCTGGGAGCTGAGCCCAGCCCCAGGTGAGGCCATGGTTTTAGCTCCAGGGCAGCCCTGACCAGCAGTGGCTGCAGTGGACTTGGGAAGAGTGGATCACCAGCAGCTGGGGGGGTTTCCAGAATTATCAACCCATAAATGCCAAAGACAAGTTAAAGGTCAGTGTGGAACTCTGTTAGAACTGGGGGGGGGGGTGGAGGAGCAAGTCTGGCCCCTGCCCCCCCCCAGGGAGAGAAGTGGCAGAGGTGCTGTGGCCCTACAGCCACCACTGCATGGCTGTTTCAGAGCTCTTGGCCTGCAGATCATAGGGGGACAAAGCAACCATTCAGAGGGTAATTGCTATTGCTTTAACATGCTTGAATCTGGATCTCTATCTTGGGTGGATGTAGCAGCAAGCACCCTGGCGTCCCTAGGGTGGCTGCTCACACAGGTTCTTGGATCTGCTTTGATAAAGGAAAGCAACTCAAAATGGGTTAACAAGCTTACTTTAATCAGCCAAACATGTATCATTTACCTAGTTCAGAGGAAAAAGGTCAGCACCCTGAACTTCAAAGTATACAGGCAGAATTATCAAGACAGAAACAGATCAAGTAGTCCAACCATTACATCCATACCAAATCAATATCTGGGTTTCAACATCTGGGTTTTTCAAAGCTGGGGGGCTCAGGACAACGGCTTCCCAGAATCCATATCAAATCACAGAACACTTCTCAAAGTGAGCCCCAAAACAAAGCCACACATCAGGGCTTATATAGCCTTTTCCTGGCTCAGAGAATGTAACAACCTTTTGGACCCACTGGCCAATCAAAAAGTATCTATTGAAAAACAAGCCTCCCACCCCAGGCTCCAGGTGCACTTTAGCCTAGGGGCAGGGAAGATCTTTAAATTTACATTCCCATTACATTGGGCCCCAACATCTTTCATGCCCATAGCATAGTCAATTTACTTTTGAATTAGCACTAAACATCTTTTAGGTCACATTTTCAAGGTACAGAGCTAAAGTTACCAAAGTGGCCACTGGGCCTTAAACAAACACAAAGTACATTGTATCACCACTTCAATTCGAAACAAGAGGCCAAATAAAGTTCTCTTGAGGGGAGGGGGTATCCTTCCCCTCACACAGCTCCAGCCCCAGCTTCCAAGTACAGAGAGGGGGCTGGGCAACAAAACCAACAAGGTGGGGTCCTTGGGGGTCCAAGGCACTTCATCCCACCCACCATAGTCACAAGTCCATCCTCCCCCTGGGTCCCAAACTGTGGGATGCAGCAAGGAAACACACTCAGTGCCCCTGCTTTGCTGCTCAGTTCTTATCTTTTCCTGTGGCTGAATTCCGAACTCCTGGGTTCCTTCTCCTCCCACAGGCGGCAGACGCTCCTGGCTTCTGCCCAGGTCCCGATGCAGGCAGCTCACCGTTCCCGCTCTCAGCTCAGCGAAGTCTGCATTCTGGCCGTTGTTCTCTCCTGCTCCACGGCTCCACAGAGTCACAACTACCACAACTGGGAAACAAACAATTATCCCAGCCCCCATACTTTCCTTTTACTCTGCAGATCCTGTTCATGACTCCATTTTGTAGCAGCAAGCACCACAAGCGTCCCCAGGGTTTGCTGCCAATACAGGTTCTTGGATCTCCTTTGATAAAGGAAAGCAACTCAAAATGGGTTAACAAGCTTACTTTAATCAGTCAAACATGTATCATTTACCTAGTTCAGGGGAAAAAGGTCAGCACCCTGAACTTCAAAGTATATAGGCAGAATTATCAAGACAGAAACAGATCAAGTAGACAGCTTTCCAAACTGTCCAACCATTACATCCATACCAAATCAATCTGGGTTTTTTGAAAGCCGGGGGGCTCAGGACAACGGCTTCCCAGAATCCATATCAAATCACAGAACACTTCTCAAAGTGAGCCCCAAAACAAAGCCTCACATCAGGGCTCATATAGCCTTTTCCTGGCTCAGAGAATGTAACAACCTTTTGGACCCACTGGCCAATCAAAAAGTATCTATTGAAAAGCAAGCCTCCCACCCCAGGCTCCAGGTGCACTTTAGCCTAGGGGCAGGGAAGATCTTTAACTTTACATTCCCATTACATATGTGTACAAGTATACATAGACAGAGCACAGGATCAATTGAATAGGAAGGGATGATATTTTTAAAACAACATTAATAGGTGAGAGAGGAATATAATGAGAGGAGAAATGGAGAGATAGAATAGGGTAAATTATCTCATATAAAAGAGGCAAGGAAAACTGTTACAATGGAGGGGAAGAACAGGAAGATGAAAGGGAATGGGTCAACCTTACTCTCATTGAATTTGGCTTAAGGAGGGAATAAAATACACACTAAATTGGGTATCTTACCCTACAGGAAAGTAGGGGGGGAAGGATAAGAGGGAGGACGATAGAAGGGAGGGCAGATTGGGGGAAGGGTAGTTAGAATAACACACTTTTGAAAGGGACAGGGTCAAAGTAGAGAATAGAACAAGTGGGGGGGGCAGGATAGGATGGAGGGAAATATAGCAGTCTTTCACAATCTATCCATTATGGAAATGTTTTACATAAGTACACATGTACACTCTATATCGAATTGCTTATCTTCCCAGTGGGGGTGATTGAGGAGGGAAGAAGGGAAAGAAAAAAGGAATTCAAAGTTGTAAAATCAAATGTTTTAAAAAATTATTTTTTATACGCACTGGGAAATAAGATATACAGGCACTGGAGTACAAATATCCATCTTGATCTCCTGGAAAGTTGGAAGGGGAATGGGGGAGGAGAGTAGATTTGGGGAGTGGGTATTCAGTGGGATCACTGTTTTGGGGAAGGGGAAAGATGGGGAGAAAATTTGTAACTCAAAATCTTGTCGAAATGAATGTTGTAAACTAAAAATAAACATAAAATTTAAAAAAAAAAGAATACTTGAGGGTGCATGTTGACTACAAAATCACATATTAACATTATCTATGTACTGTTGTATTTTAATTTATTTTCTTAAATATTTCCCAATAATGATTTAATCTTATTTGGGCTGAATATCAGAGTGTTTTAGAGACAAATTGGGCTGTGTGTTTGGCACTTCTGCTGTACATTGTCTTAGTTCTGCTTTACTCAGTTCATACTGTCTTCCCATGCTTCTCTGAATTCTTCATGCTAATCATTTTTCATGCAGCAGTAATATTCTGTTATGTTCTCATCATATAATGGTGGAAGTACTCAACTAGAAGTGAGAAACACCTATGTTTGAATCATGCCTCAGGCACTTACTGACTATGTGAACCTGGTCATGACACAACCCCTCAGAGCCTCAGTTTCCTTTTGTTTATGAGAGAGGTAGACTCTATTAGTCAGTTAAAAAGCACTTTTTAAGTGCTTACAATATACTGGGCACTATGCTAGGCAATGGGAGTGAAAATTCAAGCACAAAGATAATCCCTGGTCTTAAGGAGTTTATATTCTAATGAAGGAAGTCAGCATACAAAAGGAAGCTAAAAAAAACAAGGGAAAGGGGGAAAGATGAAAGTACCCAGCATCGAAGCTTGGTAGAAAGTCCAAAGAGCCAGGAGTAAAGCCTAGGGAGGAACAGAGATCTTGCTGACCTGGATATCTTCCTTAAAATGGCCTCTAAGGTCACTTCCAGATCTAAATCTTTGATGCTATGATCCTGTGTACCACAATGTCTTTAGCTAGTCCACAACTGATAAATGTCTTTTGTTATTTGTTACATTTTGTTATATTGTTACAAATTCTTTGTTACCACAAAAAGTTCTGCTGTCAATAACCTTAGTGTATATAGGAGACCTTTTCTCTGTCTTTGACTGCCCCAAGGTGTATGATTGTATACTACATTTTTTGGAAGAAAGAAATCCTCCTTTATCCCCCCACACATAGAGATGTTCTTCCATATGACAAAGTTATGCTGTTTCAGGATGGGTAGAGGAGTTTTGAGGGGGAGGGAATTGCCTTGTCCTCCCATTCATCACAATTATCATCTCAAGACATGATATTGTTGGTTGTGGGTGATACAGGGGGGCTAGGAGTGGTAGTAGGGGAGAGAAAATTTGTCTATTTCAGTGAAAAGGAAGAAAACCCTTTTACTTTGGAGTGAGTACATATGCACTCACCCCCCACCCCCAAACACACCACTGCCACGTTAATGATTAAACTTTTTGAAAAGTTAAACTTTTCAGCAAAAAAAAACCCCTCAATTCCACCTTTATGTAAAAACAAATTTCATTTGAATGAAATTGCTTGTGAGGTTTGTTTAGTCTCTGGACCACAATCAACACCTACAACCACCTGAAAAACTAGGCTTCTCTCTGGCTGCCAGCACACACCTGCTGATAATGATAATAGTAGCTCACACTCACAGAATACAGTTCTTCCTAACCACCACCTCCTAGGCAAGTAGCAGAAGTATTATCTCCATTTTGTTTTGTTTTGTTTTGTTTTTTTGTAATGGGGAAACTATGACTCAGAAAAGTTAAGTAACTGGTCCAAGATCACATAACTAATTGGTATCTGAGCTGGAATTTGAACCAAGGAGTTCACTTCATAATTATCTGATTACTAGTGATTCATACTGATCCACAAAGCCAGGATTATTGGAAAACTGCCTGTCCTGAAATCTGTTACCTTAACCCATACATTGCTTGCCTGGATTTCTTCTGGATAGTTGACTGTGGCCTTGAATAAATGTAAGTCTTCTGCTTCTTGAGTGATCCCTGCTCTATCCATGGTCCTGATGCACATGCGCACACCAATGACATTGTCTCCATATAAACACAGTCAATTTTCTTTTTCAAATGCTTTATTAACTTCTGATTTACATCATTCACTTCTGCCAGATTTTGAGTTACAAATTTTCTCCCTGTTTTTCCCCTACCCACTGCCCCAAAATAGCAGTCCCACAGGATATCCTCTCCTCCAATCTGCTCTCTCCCATATTTTCTCCCATACCCCTTTTGACTTTTCCAGTGGATCTCTATGCCCCGGTGCCTGTATATCTTATTTCCCAATTACATGTAAAATAGTATTAATAATAGTATATATATATTTATTATATTATTATTTTTGTTATATTATATATATAATCAAATATTCATGTATATTTGAATATTTTATTTTAAAACTTTGAATTCCAGTTTCATTCCCTTCCTCCCTTTTCACCCACCCTTACTGAGAAGATAAGCAGTTCAGTATAGGTTGTACATGTGTGGCTAATGCAAAACAATAACATAGTAAATATATTGTAAAAGACTGACTATATTTACCTCCCTCCTATCCCACCTCCCACTTGTTCTATTCTCTACTTTGATCCTGTCTGTTTTCAAAAGTGGGTGCTTCCAACTTCCCTCCCCCCCAGCCTGCCCTCCCTTCCATCATCACCCCTCTCATCCACTTCCCCCCTACTCTCCTGGAGGATGAGATACCCTATTTAGTATGTATTTCATTCATTCCTCAAACCAAATTCAATGGGAATAAGGTTGACCCATACCTTTTTGCTTTCCTATTCTTCCCCTCCATTGTAACCATTTCCCCTTGCCTCTACTATATGAGATAGTTTACCCCATTCTGTCTCTCCCCATCTCCTCTCATTATGTTCTTCTCTCACCTCTTAATTTCACCTTTTAAGTATCATCCCTTCCTGTAAAATTGGTCCTGTGCCCTCTATCTATGTATACCTGTAAGCATATATATACACATTCACATATGTATTCATATGCCCATATACCCTCATATATAGACATATATATTTCTACTCCCTTCAACTACTGAGAAAAGTTTCATCAGTTACAATTATTATTTTTACATGTATGAATGTTAATAGTTCAATTTTGATAAGTTCCTTATGATTTCTTTTCCCTGTTTACCTTCTCATGCTTCTCTTGCTTCTTGTATCTGAATGTCAAATTTTCTATTCAGCTCTGGTTTTTTTCAGCAAGCATGCTTGAAAATCCTCTATTCCACTGAATAACCATATTTTCCCCTGAAACATGATACTCAGTTTTGCTGGGTAGGTGACTCTTAGTTTTAATCCCAGCTCCTTTGCCCTCCGGAATATCATATTTCAAGCCCTTCGATCCCTCAGTGTAGAAGCTGCCAGATCCTGGGTTATCCTGATTGTGTTTCCACAATATTCAAATTGTTTCTTCCTGGCTGCTTGTAATATTTTCTCCTTAATCTGGGAATTCCAGAACCTGACTATAAAATACCTAGGAGTTTTCTTTTTGGGATCTTTTTCAGGAGGTGATCGGTGGATTCTTTCAACCTCTATTTTGCCCTCTGGTTCTAAAACATCAGGGCAGTTTTCTTTGAGAACTTCCTGGAGGATGATTTCTAGGTTCTTGGATCATGGCTTTCAGGTAGTCCACTAATTTTTAAATTATCTCTCCTGGATCTATTTTCCAGGTCAGTGGTTTTTCCCATGAGATATTTCACATTGCCTTCTATTCTTTCATTTGTTTGGATCTGTTTAAGAGCATCTTGATTTCTCATAAAGTCATTAGCTTCCATTTGCTCCAATCTAATTCTGAAGCAATGATTCTCCTCATTGAGCTTTTGATATTCTTTTTCCATCTGGCAAATTTGGCTTGTTAAGGCATTCTTCTCCTCATTGCCATTTTAAGCCTCTTTTGCCATTTGAGTTAGTCTATTTTTAAGGTATGATTTTCCTCAGTCAGGCTATTGACTCTCATTTCATAATTTTCTTGCATAGTTCTCATTTCTCTTCCCAATTTTTCCTCCACTTCTCTTATCTGCTTCTTTAGGTCCTCTGTGGCCTGTAACCAGCTCATATTTTCCTTTGAAGCTTTTGGTGTAGGAGTTCTGACTTCACTGTCTTCCTCCTGTTCCATGCTTTGCTCCTTTTTGTCCCCAAAATAGGAGTCTAATGTTGGAATCTTCTGTCTTCTTTGTTTTCTTTGCCTGGCATGTGGCCCCTCAGTCACTTGACCCCTGGGCTTTTGGCCATAGTAGGACTCTGCCACCAGACAGGGGAGCTTTTTTCCCAAATGCTGGGGTTTTCTCAGCTGCCGGAGGTATTAGATGAGTGCCCTCTCTGAGGTCTCCACATGCTCTGGCAAGCTGGACACACACCCAGGACCTCCACACTAGACTGCAATCCATATCCAAGAAAGTTAAAGCAAGAGAGATTACCCCTCAGACTGGTGCTTGGTCCCCCTACACTCTGCAGGCCAGGAGGTGTCTCAGTGGCTTCTCACCCTGGGGGCAAAAGCCACGCACTGCCACTTACTGGGTCCCAAAGCCCAGACTGCACTGACCTCTCACTTTGTCCTTCTCATCTATGTGTTGATAAATCTAGAAATGGCCACAGCTGCTGCTGATCTGGAGTCCCTCTGACCGGCGGCTGGTCAGACCCGCCCCTCGGTGTGGGGCTGGGCTCGGCTCCCAGAGAGCCATGCTGGCTGCTTGCTGCCAGCCTGCTGGGCTGTCCTCAGCAGGTGGTTAACTTCTCTATGTCATTTTGTGGGTTCTGCAGCTCCAAGTTTTGTTTAGAGTCCCCTTTTTACATGGATTGCGGAAGGTGGAAGCCTGAGCAGCGAGGAGGTCCTGCTTCTACTCCGCCATCTTGACTCTGTCCCCCAACACAGTCAATTTTCAATCATTCAGATGAATGCAGGAAGGGTTAAATGTCCCCTGCCCTTACCAAATCCCCATGAATCAATAAATCAAAAGTTCACTAATCTAGCAAATCAGTACTTTGGGAATAAATAATCATCAGAGAATTAATTATAGGTTTAGAGTTACAAGGGAACTTACAAGCCATCTAGTCTGACCATGTCATGGTTAAATAAAGAAAAAGCCCTCAAAATGTCATACAGGTAAGGAATGGCAAAACAAGAGGCCTACCCAGGTCCTCTGACTCCAAATCCTTTCCCCTGTAACACTATGTTTCCTTGGCATTCAAGCAGAGGTTTGATGATCACTTAGGGATTCATGCTTCAAGTGAGGATTGGATTAGATGGCCTCTGAGGGGTCCTACAAGTTAATGATTATTAAGGTGTGGAAATGCATTTTGTCCTTACATCTGAATATGTCTATGTCTGATATTTAGGTAACTGACCACAGTCCAAACCAAGTAGCAAAGATATGATTTAAGAGGAAGTTAAAGACTGTGCTGTTCATAGACTCATAGGTTTTAGAGTTAGATGAGACTGTAGAGATCACCTGGCTCAACCCACTCATTTTACAGAGAAAGTGACTTGACAAAGACACACAGGTAAGAAGAAGCAGAACCAAGATTCCAATCTATTTTATCTGCCTCCAAACCTAGCACTTTTTCAATGGTTTCCTCATCTTCAACAGTGAATTCAGTAATCAGAAATGATAGTGATACCCACTAAGAAAGTAAAAATAAGATTTCCTCACATGTAACTAGGTTGGGAAGTTTTATTATACAGAATTCGAAATAAGACTGGAGGGATATAATGGTGACTGTGTATCTATGCATGTATATAGGTTCCATATATGTCAAAGCAAATAATCAACCCTTTCAGTAGTTCCGTGTTACCTAGACATTCAACATAGCCTTAAAGTCTCTCAAAGTCTAGCTTCTCTCCACCTTCCTGACCTTACTGCCCATGACTTGCCTTCATGCATTCTGTTATGTTCAAATTGTAATACTAGTTATATTCCAGTCTCATCCTACCTTCCCCCACCTTCATGAATTTGTGCAGCCCCCATCTTTAGGACCTGGAATGTATTCTCTCTACATTCCTGCCTATTGAAATTGCTTCCTTCAAGTCTCTTTCCCTAGCTCCAGTGTTACCTGTCCAATTAAAACTACTCATCTTCCCAGGGGAAGAGTTCCTTCTCAAATTATTTCATGGCTCTTTGTCTGGCTCCCTCTTTGCCTTTATCATATTCTGCCTTTGATCATACTTACTGATGCTCCTGGTATATTCCCACCACTACCCCTCCCACCAGATCAAAAGCCTCTTGAGGGAAAGGACAGTATTGGTTTTCATCTTTGTATCCTTGGTGACTTTCACATAAAAAGACAGCCCTATTAACATTTTTAAGAACCTACTATGTAATGAGAAGAACTCACACATTCATATAGTTCTATAAGGTTTGCAAAGCACAGTCCTCATCTAGAGCAAAACCTATTATGTGGGGTCGTGAGAAGGCAATAAGCATTTCTATAGTGCCTGTTATATGCCAGACATGGTGCTAAGCATCTTTTTTATAAATATCATCTCATTTGATCTTCACAACAACCTTGGGACATAAAGGTTATTATACCCATTTTACAGTTAAGGAAACTGAAGCAGAGGTTAAGTGACCCACCCAGGATCACACAGCTAGTAAGTATCTGAGGATAGATTTGAATACGGGTCTTTCTGACTGCAGGCCCAGCATTCTATTTACTGCACCACCAGTTGCCTATAAATGGCTACCGCGTAGACATTTAATTTTTATGGAATTGAATCAAATCAGAATAGAGCCTAGCAGCTAGGAGACATTCAGGATAAATGGAAGGAGCAGAAAGCAGCAACTTGAGTTGGGCATTCATCTTTAACTTTGAGATTATATCTCTTCTCATTGACCCTTGTAATTTGCAGCTCATTGAAGGTGGCAATTCTTGAGATCTGTCTTATTCAGAACTTCACAGGACCCAGACATTGTGTTTCACACAGTAAGCACTCAATAAACATTTGTTGATTTAATTTGAACATTAGCCGACCATTCAGACTCATTTTGGAAGTTAGCCAGTTAAACATTAGCTGTTACATATGTGTTACAATATCCTCCACTAAAAGTCCTACTCTGATGCCTTCATTGTAGAGTGGAGGTCACTCTGAGTTGTCAAAGACTATTCTAGGAGGTTGCAGGCTCTGCTAAGTCTAAGTAAACTGGAAGGACCTGGAGACAGACCTAGTATCTGTCATATGAGGACCAGCATAGCTTAGCTCAGAGTATGTCATCACCAGGAGGTTATCCATTTGGAGATAAAGGGCTGTCTTTGTCTGCATTGGTAGAAAGATACGCACTTAAACAAAATCTTAAATCTTCCAAAGTATACTTTATGGGGAGGGAGCAGTGGCAGTAGTTAGTAAGGTGAATTTTGGCAGATCTTCAATGGACTTTATTTCAGAACAAAAGGTTGCCAGCTCTTATTGCAGAAACTATGAAGCTCTCCATATTCAAACATGATAATGAGAATATAGAGTAGTGTATACATTATAGGTATGAATGTCTGTGATAAATGAAAATTCTCCTTACTTATCAACTCCTCTCATGGATGTTATGTATAATATGAAATACGAAATACAGAGTATACAGATCAAATCCTGCACCAGTCATTAGAATTAAAAATGCCACCATTATATTAGTATATTATAATAAAAGGCTTCCTGAGACTCAGACAATGGCCCATTTATTGAAGTGATATTGGAGCTATGACAAAGGAATCTGGACAGTTCTCTGGCTTTTGTTATAATGGGATTTAACCTATCTCACATTTTTCACTTCCTTAAAGTGATGAAATCACCTTGGAAAGAATAAAGAGCCATTTGGAAAGGGTATGTATGCTAAGTGTGTATGTGGGAATGAGGACTCTCATTCTGAAACCCAATTTGTCAACACTCCAAGCACAAACCAGGAAAACAAGGGACAATATCTCGTTAGCTTTGAACGTCCACAGTCCCTTGCATTCGAGGCGCTGCTGTGTCTCAGGCTTGGCCTGTTTAAATAGAGCTGAACGGGATTGTAGCTAATAGGGTTATTAATACCTGTCACATCCCAGGATGGCAGAATAATATGGGGTTTTTCTACTATAGATTAAAACCGACCAACAGGGAATTTGCAGAATCTGGCAGCCACAGCTTTCTCTTCAGACAACTTTTTGTTAAGCCCATGCAGACTTGGGTAAGTAATTGTCCCGGGGTAAGAATTCATCACCATAGAAAATTTAAAAGAAGGAAAAGAGAGACCTCTGCTTAGCCTTGGACAAAGAGTACATGGATATTTGAAATTCACAGATAATCCAAAAGCCAAGTCCTTCCCCATCAGGACAGTGAGCTGAAGGCAAAAATTTCTTCTTGTCTGAGTGTCATCAGTGCTCACTTTTCTCCCTCCCCTCTCTCTGGTAGAAAGATACCACCAAATACCTTTACTAGATGCTAAGTTCTTTGAGGGAAATCATCAAATCTTGTTTATCTCTGCCTTCCTCATTTTTAAATGCTCAATAAATACCTAGTACACATTGCTGTTCAGTTGATTCAGTTATGTCCAACTCTTCATGTCCCCATTTGAGGTATTCTTGGTAAAGATACTGGAGTAGTTTGCCATTTTCTTCTCCAGCTAATTTAAAGAGGAGGAAATTGAGGCAAACAGGGTTAAGTTATTAGTCCAGAGTCACACATCTAGTAAGTGTCTGAGGCTGGATTTGAACTCAGGTCTTGACTCCAGGCCTGGTGCTCTATCCAGTGTACATCTAGCTGTCCTGCATAGGTACCTAGCACATAATTACTTAATAAATGCTTGTTGGAGAGAAGAAATAAGGGATAGGCAGAGAGAGATATGGAGAAAGGAAAGGAAAAAAGAAGGGAGGAAGGATGAAGAGGAAGGATGAAGAGGATGAAGAGGAAGGATGAAGAAAGGAAGAAAAAGAAACAAGGAAGAGACAACATAAAACATCATGTAGGGTAATTCAAGGTTTTGTGTTAAAAAGAACTAAGTATGATGGACAGAAAGGAGAATGAAAAGGAAAAGGAGTCTAGGTAATATACAGATTACACAGTCCTAAATAGTGAACAGTAAATTATAGCTGAAAAGGACCTCGGAGGATACCTAGTCCAAACCTACATTTTTACAGATAAGAAAATAAGGGCCAGAGTAGTCAAGTGATTTGTTCTAGACCATGCAAATAGATAAATGGCAAAGCATGGATTTGAACCCATTTCCTCTGACTCCAAATCCAGCACTCTTCATCATGTTACCTCCCTATTATATTAATTATACTCATCAACTATGGTGGATCATGATCCAAACCACTGATGAGATTTGCCCTTCCTTGTCTCCTTTATAAAAACATCCCTAGGGTCATTAAGGGGAAAGCTCAACCTATGAGCCAGTGACCCAGGTAACAAATCAGCATTCAGGAAAGAAGGGCTTCCATTAACTGAACAGATTGGAAATGTTCCTAATGATACATGAGGATGAATATTGATTAAAGGGAGGACAAAAGTCTGAAGAAACTTTGGGGGAGCACACTCTTGATTCTTGTGGCAGGACCTTCCCCTCCTCACACTTGCAGATAATTCCCACCTTTCCTTCTTATAGGGCAATGTTGAACACTTGTGGAAGAATACAACTGTTCCAGCATGGCTTTGGGACATGGCAAAATGGATACTACTTTCTATAAGGTCTGGGAAAAATTTGTTGGGACCACAAAGAGAAATGGAAAAGAGTAAAGCAGAAGAGGGGAGATGGAGAGAAGGTATAGAAGAACTCATTCTTGAGTTGCTCCTGTTCTTCACCTTCCAAATAAACAGAGTTCAACATGTGAACCCCTATAATTAAACCCCACAATTAAAGCATCAAGAGAAAAAACTGCATCCATTTTTTGTTCAAGGAGGAATGAGAATTTTAAAAATGTGGACTTAGAGAGAAAAGGTTACGAGATGAGTATGCTTTTCAGTGCCTCAGATAGGTCACATGGCCCCCAGCAGGCGTTTCCTTCTCAATCTCCTACACTGGGTCATCATTCATGACTATCCCCCAATTTAGGTGTCCCCTAAGACTTTCTCTTGAACCCTCTCCTCATTTCTGTATGTCCTCTCTCGATGATTTTGTGAACCCCATATGGGTTCAATTATTATTTCTTTACAAATGACTCCAAATTTGTATCCATCCCTGCCCTCTCCTGAGCTCCAGTTCCACATCACCATCTGCCTATCAGACATTTTGAACTGGATGTCTGATAGGCATCTTAAAGTCAGCGTTCTAAAAGATAATGTCTTCTCCCCCATACTCAAACCTCCTCCTAACTTCTCAGTTTCTGTTGTGGGCACTGCCATCCTTCCAGTCACTCACAGTCATTCCTAACTCTAATCTCTTTCATTTCCCATATCCAGTAAGCTAGTAACTTTTTTCAGTTCTTTCTCCATCACATCTCTTAATGAAGCCTTTGGGATCTCAATAGCTTTCTTCACTTTCCATATTGATCCTTTGGTCCACTAAAACCTAATCCAACATAAAACTGGTCTATATGGGGCACCCCAAAAGTCTTAGGCACAGTTTTGAGCTATTAAAGTTCAAAACCACACTAAGAGTTTTTTGAACATTCTGTGTAGTCCCCTTCCTCTATCTACTAGTGTTCCCTTTCTCCTCAATTTATTGTGTATTTGCTCACCTGTTTATGTATTTTATAATCTCCAGTAGAATGCAAACTCCTCAAAGACAGGAACTCTTTTTTATCTTCGTGTCTCCAGCACCCAACACTGCCTCAGGACACAGAACACAGGAGGTCCTTAATAAATACTTGCTGGATTGACCAGGGCTCAGTTCTCATTACCTAAACCCTCCTAAATTCCCTAGTTGAAGTTTCAGGTCTATTAGCTGCCATAGTCTTCAACTGTTTAAGAGAATCTAGCTGGCCTGTAGGATGTTGCCTTTTGCTCACAGCCATGAGGTCCTACCATGCCTTCTTCTCCACTTCTGTACCCCACAGTGCTCTACTCTTTCTACTCTGCTGACATAATGGACTACAATCTTAATAGGAGTTAGCAACATGTCATCACAAACAAAGAAGCTAATACAATCTCAGGGTGAATTAAAAGAAGAAGGATACCTGGGGTGGGAGGAGTGACAGCCAATCCATTTACATCCATCAGCAAAATGGATCCAGTACAGAGGAGGATGGCAAGAGGACTAAAAAACACCCTGTAGGAGAATGGGATGAAGGGACTGGGGATAAGGATGGTGTAATACAACAGAATGAGCAAGGGATTTGGAGTCAGGTGTCATTGGCCAGTGCAACCTGAGGCAAATCACTGAACCCCTGTGGGCCTGTCTTCTCATCAATAAGATGGAGTTGGACACAATGACCTCTGAGTCACTTCCAGCTCTGGATCAAAGGTCTGAAAAGTAAAGAAGACGTGGGGGGACATGGTAGAAGGCTTCAAATATTTAAAATATTTTTAAAATAACATATGGAAGAGATATTACTTGATCTAGAGGCACAACTAAGGCCAAGGTGTGGACATGATAAGCAGGCAGTGTGTCATAGTAGAAAGTGCTCTGGGCTTGAATTCAGAAAACTGGGGTTCAGATCCCAGTTCTACAACCTGTGCCCCCGTGGACAAGTCATTTACCTTTCTAGGTCTCAGTCTCCTCCTCATCTCAGTGAAATGAGAGAAATGACTTAGACCAGTGAGTTATTTTATGCTACCCTAGGATCACAGATTTAGAGCCAGAAGAGACATCAGAGGCCATGAATCTAACCTCATAATTTTTAAGATGAGGAAAATAAGACCCAATGTTCAATGTTCAGTGAGACCTTGTTCAAGGTCCTAGAGCTGATAAGTGGCAGAGTCAGGATTCAAAACCCAGATCCTCTGAATCTGGTGTTCTTGTCCACTGTGCCACATATAATCCTAGAAAGAAAATCTCCCTAATACACCAATCCAAAAATTTAATGGTCTGTCTCAGAGCAGGATAATGAGTTCCCTGTTACTGGAGCTGGAAGCAGAGGATGGATGATGTCTCGTCAATCAGTCAGTCAGTCAATAAGCATTTCAAGGTTTACTCTGTGCCAGAATTCAGAAATATTTTAGATGTGCTTCATTTCCTGAGTAGTAATTGGACCAAATGCGCTTTGAGGTTCCTTCCAAATCTCAGTCTAGGATTCTATGATTATTCTGAAGTGCCTTGGAAGTCCAAGAAGGCTTCAATTCTTGTCATTATTTCATCATTCATTCAGCTCCTCTCTTAACCAATGCATGAAAATGATACCCTCAAAAGTTAACTTCACATTCTGTAGACCCAGCTTCATAGACATGACCTTCAGCCAGCTCAGTGATTTCATGGGATGGCAATTTCTCAGTTCCTTTAATTGCTCCTCATGCTTGCTACTGCTACTGATGCATCCATTGAACTCCCCCCTTCACCGTTCCCCACTTGCTCCCTTAGAACCACCAGCTGAAACAATAGTGAGTCAAGTTCACACTTTCCCACCCACATCAGTCTCCAGTCCTGGCTCTCTGCCTGGGGACAATGAGCAGCCTTAGCCTCCCTCCCTGAGATGCAATGTGATAAATGAGGCCGTGGATGTAAGAGTGTGTGGTGCTATGCCAAAGATAAGTACTGTCTAAATAGTAGCATAGTGTTGTCATTATTGAAAAAACGACACCATCCTTCCTCCTTTCCTTCTCCACAGCCTTCTGTATGATGCAGCCAGATCGTAGGTTTGGCCTGGAGTCAGCCCTTCTGGCCCAACTCTCTACTTCAAGGAGCTCTGGCTAGAGGAAAGGGGGCAGGGATGTGGAGGTGGGAAGAAGCAAAAGGTTTGAGTGGTCTCCAGCCCATCTAAGAAGTAGAGAGACAAGACTGGCAATCAGATGCTTCCGGTCCAGCACTCTTCTGATCTCAGTGCCCTAGGACCCACCTTTACCTTTAAACCAAAAGGTAAAAGTAATGACAAACTCAGTTCCTGGGTTATGAGCATAGCTTGATGTTTACCAGAGCAGGGACCCCCTGGCAAAGCTACCAAGAATGGCAAAAACCACAGCCACAGGTCACTTGCTGACCAGACCAGACCAGAGGTTTGATTGCAGGGATGTGATGTTGGCATTGACTGGTAGACTCCAGGTTGGGGTACCAAACTAGTATTTTCTCTCTAAAGTTACATCTCCTTGCCATCTCCAAAAGGCTCTGAGAGTGAGGAGGAGAAAGGTGGGCACACGTTCTGAAAGCAAATGAATTCAGGGAATTAAATCCACTGAAGCTAGCCCCAATCTGAGACCCATGAACTATTCCTCCTCCTCCTTCCCCACTCCCCAACCTTGAGAAAAAAAATATGGTGAGAAACACAAAATCAGCAGGTGACATTGTTATTAATCCCAGAGCTCTCACACACCGAGCAATTTAAGGAGTGGGGTGGAGAAGCTCACATCAGAAAGTGTTATTTCTGAGTGGGGACAAACCACTCAATACTGCCAAGATGAGCGAGGCCCCCACTCAGTGCCCTCCGCCCCTCTCTGCTGTTTACAGTAAAACTTCATCACAAGATGCTATTAAGCTTGGCAGTTACTGTAAATGCTACTGTAGCTGTTGACTTCCAGAGCCCCAGGAAATTTCATCCAAGACATAGTGGCTTCAGCGAAAAGACCCACACCCACTGCTCGTTTCTCTTCAGGAAGTAGAAGGTGCCCTAGAGAAGGATACTAACCACATTTGGGGGGTGGGAGAAGCCAGTTTTCTTCTCATCGACTCTCATGTTCCTCACCCACTTTAGATTGGGAGGAACTATAATGATGCCAGCCAGGCTAGGGAGCTGGTGGGGTGGTATGTGCAAAAGATGGAAATCAGCTCAACTATTATGGGGAAGACTTAGGAATCTGGAAGGCTAAGAGCTACTCTGTTCAGATAAGCTGTGAATTCAGTTATACATTCAATTCCATTCAACAAGTAGGTATTAGGCACTTACTTTGTTCCAGGCACAAGATGCTAGGGATACTAGGAAAAAATCAGTCCCTAACCTTAGGAAGCTTACATTGGCGGGGGGCGGGGGAGGGGTTGGGGAGGGGGAGATATGTGTGTGTGTGTGTGTGTAAAGTAAAGTAAAGTGAAAATAGTATTTTGGATGGACATTACCAATGCTGAGGGGTTGGGAAGGGGTGGGGAAGAGGGTGGAAGGGAGAGCTTCCAGAGTCTTGAAGGCAGGAATTCCAAAAAGGAATTCCTAGGAAACTAGGAATTCCAAAAAGTGGAAGTGAGGAGGGACAGTATTGCTGGTATGAGGGGTGGTCACCTTTACAAAAGCTATGGCAGTAAGAAATGAAATGTTGTGGACAATAAATATTAAGGAGACCAATCTGGACAGCTAGAACAGATAACTTGGGTATGGGGTGGGGGAGAGCAGCAGAAGGAAGGCCCATGTGTGCTGGAATTATTGATTAGAATCATTGATTGGCTGCATGTGATTCACCTGAAACACACTCTACTTCTTTAACTTAGCAGCTGGGCCTAGAGTAAGGAAGAACTGAGTTCAAAATCTGACATCAGCCCATGATGAAAATTGCTATCCACCTCCAGAGAGAGAACTGATGAACTCTAAATGCAGATGGAAGCAAACTTTTTTCTTTACTGTATTTGTTTTTATTGTTTTGTTTTATTTTGTTTGTGTTTTCTTTTACAACATAGCTAATAATGAAATAGCTTTTCCATGACTTCATGTGTATAATTGATACCAAATTACTTGCCTTACCAAAGAGGGGAAAGGGGCAGGAGTGAGAGAAAATTTGAAGATCAAATTTTTCTAATTGTTTGAAAAAAAAATTGCATGTAACTGGGAAATAATGATATAAATATAAATAAATATTATTATACAATAACAATAAATATAAATAAAAATAATTAAAAATTTAAAAATCTGACCTCAGACATTTACTAGCTATGTGACCCTGGACAAATTACTTAACCTCTGTTTGCCTCAGTTTCCGCAATTATAAAAACAGGTAAATAATCAAACCTAACTATGAGGGTTGTTGTGTAGATCATGTTGTTTGTAAGAGTACTTAATGGGGGAGGGGGAAGCAGAGCCAAGATGGCAGAGAAGAAGCAAGAAATTGCTTGAGCTCACACACCAACCATCTCCATTACCTATAAAATGTGATGATAAACAAATTTTAGAGCTACAGAACCCACAAAGTAACAGATAGAAACAAATCTCCAGCTGAAGGCAGCCTGGCAGGCTGACAAGAAGACTCTATCACACCAGGATGGGAGCCAAGCACAGTCCCGTGTGTACCACTTGGCCCAGACCCAGGGTGGCCCCAACCAGTGGCCCAGACCAGCCATAGCAGACTTCAGGAGAGTGAATCACCAGCAGCTGTGGCAGTTTCCAGATTTATCAACCCCTAAATGCCAAAGAGAAAGTAAAAGGTAGGTGGGGAACTCTGTTGGAACTAGGTGATGGAAGAGCAGGGTCTGGCCCCTGCCCCCAGGGTGAGAGATGTCAGAGGTACAGTGGCTGCAGCTGCTGCCATATGGCTGCCTCCTGAGCTCCTGGCCTGCAGATCATAGCGGGACCAAGCAACCATTCAGAGAATAATTGCTCTTACTTTGACATGCTTGGATCTGGGTCACTGTCTTGGGTGGTGGTCCTGAGGTGAGAAATGCCAGTGTGTGAGAGCTTGTGGTGGCTGTAGCACCCTCCTCAGAGCTCTGACAAGATTTGAGAAAACCGCATTGATTTGAGACAAAGCTATCTCCACTCTGGAAGCAGAATTCTACCATGGCAAAGAGCTCAAAACTCAAGTAATTGGCTGGCAAGATGAGTAAGCAGAGGAAGTACAATCAGACCATAGAATCCTCTTTTGGGGATAAAAAGGATCAAAACATGGAACCAGAGGAAGTCAACAAAGTCAAAATTCTTGCATCAAAAGCTTCCAAGAAAAATATGAACTGCTTACAGGCCATGGAGGAGCTCAAGAAGGATTTTGAAAATCAAGTAAGAGAAGTGAAGGAAAAATTGGGAAGAGAAATGAGAATGATGCAAGAAAATCATGAAAAGTGAGTCAACAGCCTGCTAAAGGAGACCCAAAAAATACTGAAGAAAATAACACCTTAAAAAATAGGCTAACTCAAATGACAAAAGAGGCTCAAAAAACCAATGAGGAGAAGAATGCCTTAAAAAGTCAAATTGCCCCAATGGAAAAAGAATTTCAAAAACATGCTGAGGAGAATAATTCCTTCAAAATTAGATTGGAGCAAATGGAAGCTAATGAATTTATGAGAAATCAAGATACTATAAAACAGATCCAAACAAATGAAAAGATAGAAGGCAATGTGAACTATCTCACTGGAAAAATCACTGACCTGGAAAATCAAGCCAGGAAAGATAATTTGAAAATGAATGGACTACCTGAAAGCCATGATCAAAAAAAGAGCCTAGAAATCATCCTTCAAGAAATTCTCAAGGAAAATTGCCCTGATATTCTAGAACCATAGGGCAAAATAGAGATTAAAATAATTCACTGATCACCTCTTGAAAAAGATCCCAAAAAGAAAACTCCTAGGAATATCATGGCCAGATTCCAGAGCTCCCAAGTCAAGGGGAAAACATTACAAGCAGTCAGGAAGAAACAATTTGAGTATTGTGGAAACACAATCAGGATAACACAAGACCTAACAGCTTCTATATTAAGGGATTGGTCTTGGAATATGATATTCTAAGGAGTTAGGACTAAAACCAAGAATTACCTACCCAGCAAAACTGAGTATAATGGTACAGGGAAAAATATGGTCATTCAATGAAATAAAGGACTTTCAAGTATTCGTGATGAAAAAAAAACAGAGCTGAACAGAAAATTTGACTTTCAAATACAAGAAGCAAGAGAAGCATGAGAAGGTAAACAGGAAAAAGAAATCATAAGGAACTTATCAAAGTTTAACTATTTACATTCCCACATGGAAAAACAATAATTGTAACTCATAAGACTTTTCTCAGTATGTGTATAGTTGAAGGGAATATATATATATATATATATATATATATATATACACACATACATACATATGTATATATAGGAGGGTGTATGGCTGTATCAATACATATGTGAGTGTGTGTATATGTGTGTACATGTATACATAGACAGAGGTCACAGGATCAGTTGAATAGGAAGGGATGATCTAAAAAATAAAATTAAGAGGTAAGAGAGAATTATGATGAGAGGAGGAGAAAGGGAGAGATAGAATAGGGTAAATTATCTCATATAAAAGATGCAAGAGAAAACTGTTACAATGAAGGGGAAGAACAGGAAGATGAAAGGGAATGGGTCAACTGTACTCTCATTGAATTTGTCTTAAGGACAGAATTTCATACACACTCAGTTGCATATTTTACCCTACAGGAAAGTAGGGGGAAAAGGGATAAGAGGGGGGATGATAGAAGGGAGGGTAGATTGGGGGAGAGGGTAGTCAGAAGCACACACTTTTGAAAAGGGACAAGGTCAAAATAGAAAATATAATAAGAGGGGGGCGGTATAGGATGGAGGGAAATACAGTTAGTCTTTCACTATATATCTACTATGGAAGCATTTTGCATAACTACACATGTACAACCTATAATGAATCGCTTATCGTCCCAGTGGGGTTGGGTGAGGAGGGAAGAAGGGAAAGAGTCTGGAAACCAAAGTTTTAGAAACAAATGTTAAAAAAAATTGTTTTTTTACATGCAAGTGGGAAATAAGATATATAGGCACTGGGGTATAGAAATCCATTTTGCCCTACTAGAATGTTAGAGGGGGGATGGGTGAGGATATAAGAGAGAGCAGATTGGGGGAAGGGGTATTCAGTAGGCTCACTATTTTGGGGTGGGAGTAGGGGAAAGATGGGGAGAAAATTTGTAACTCAAAATCTTGTGGAAATGAATGAAAACTAAAAATAAACAAATAAAAAAGTTAAAAAAATTTAAGAGTACTTAATAGAGTTCATGATACATGATAAATATTTAACAAATGCTTATACCTATATATAGTTCTCTTCCACAAAGCAGAAAAAGCTCCTGAGTATAATCATAATTCACATTTATAGAGCGCCTTAAAATTTATAAAGCATTTTCCACATAATGATTCTATGAGGACTGTAATATAAGTATTAGTCCCATCTTATGGATAAGGAAACTGAGGCTCAAATACTCGATGTAATATATAAATGTAATCTGTTCTTATTAATAGTTAGAGGTAGAAGAGGAGGAGGAGGAAAGTGAATTGATTTGCCCAAGGTCCGGCAGCTAGTAAATTTTGAGGTGAGGTTTTGAACTCCCCTCTCCAGACTCTTTCCATCAAACCACTTCTGTCTCTCTGAAAACTCCCTCCAGATAATTTCCAGGCTTTATCTCAGTTTCACTTTCAGGGGTTAGAACTGTTGAATCCTTGTCTAATAAACAGCCTGGGTCAAGCTAAGATCTGGAAGTGTCAGATTCAGACCTGGCCAAGACATACAGAGAAAAGCAGGAAAGCTGTCGACTCTCCCTTAGCTACGTGTGCACTCTCAACTCTGGTTTATCTGCTACAAAGGTTTAATTCCAGGTCTGCTGCTCCCATCACCCATCATACTCTTGGCTACCTCCTCTCACTGCCCAGCTGATATGTACTCAGGAAAAGCAAATTAATTTTAATATCATCCTAAACTAAACATAATTAGGAAGGCAGCTCTGCTGAAAAAAAATTCAGATAATGCATTTCAAAACCAAACATAAATGATCCCAGCTCTGTCACTCACTTAGATAGTAGTGTGACCTTGGTCATGTCCCTTCCTCTCTTGGGCCTCCATTTCCTTCTTTATAAAATGAGGGGGTACTCATTTCTAAGGCACTTTTCAGATCTAAATCTATGATCCTCTAATATCCAAGCTCCCTTTTTGCAAAAAAAAAAAAAGCCTAAGATTTTGTGAGTTTAGAGTTCACTACTGTTCTAGAATATCCATATCAAAAAGGTCTGGAAAACTTTGCAGTTTTCATTTATTCAACAAAAAATTTCTTGAGCCCCTAATTTGTGACTGGATCCTGTAAATAATTAAGGGCTGGCCATCATTTTGGATGATAGTCTTATTCTAGACCCTAGACCATAGCTACCCAACCTTTCCCAAAGAAGGACATCATTGTTTATTCCCCAGGCTCATATGGAAACACTAAGAGCTGCAAAAAGCAGTGGTAGAAAATAGGGTCGAGGGGGGAAATGCCTGTCACAAGCAGTACAGAGGAGGATGTGGTAGCAGCTTTGACTACAAAATCTGCCTGGCTCAGCTTCCCAAACCTCTGCTCCAACTTCTTGCATGTCTCTGATTATGACAGCTGAGCGCACTTAACACCTACCTGTAAATTTAGTACTACCCTAGATTTTGAGACCAATCCTGACTCCAAGAAGTAAAGATATAAGGAGCCTTATGACAGAAGCTAACTGACTCAGTATTGAGTTAGTCTGGTTCCCAGCCCTGCTCTGACCTTTAAGTCGAATCAAGGCAAGTCAGCATTTATTAAGAAACCACTATGTGCAAGGCACTGTACGCGAATCTGGAAATTTAAAGACAAAAATGAAGGTATCCCTCACATCGAGGACTTTACAAGTTAATGAGAAGGGGGAAGGGGATATTGCTACAACATGTATGCAGACGAATAAAAACTAAAAAATCTGATTGGGGCAGAGCATTACCAAGGGATTCCCATGGGAGATGGCACTTGAGTTGAGTCTTGAAAGAAACCGGGAATCCTAAGAGACAACTACCGTGTTTCCCCGATAATAAGACCTATCCCGAAAATAAGTCCTCCCCTTACTGTGTAAGATTCCTCTAAAATAAGCCCTCCCCCGAAAATAAGCCCTATTGAGATTGCTACTGTAGTGAAGGTGATCACCTGTGCTACACACTACATTACGGTACCCTCTGTATGCACTGTCCCCCCCCCCGTGAAACGCATGTCGCGCTCCGAGCGACATCCAATCAGAGCTGCAGCAGTGAGCACGTCATCCTGTTCTTTATTGAATTCATTATTGATTAAAGGTACATTTTTTTTGTTCACATTTACCTGTTTATTAAAATTGCTGTCAATGTTCATTAAAATAAGCCCTCCCCTGAAAATAAGCCCTCTGGTGTTTTTCTGTCCAAAAAAATTAATAAGACAGTGTCTTATTATCGGGGAAACATGGTATGAAGACAGAGTATATTACAGGCATGGGGGACAGCCTGGGCAAAGTCACAGATAGGAGATGGCATGTTTAGAGAAGAGGCTCATTTCAGAGAGTATGTGGGTAAAAGTAGCAAGGTTAATGGCAGCTAGATTGTGGAGGACTCTAAATGTGCCACTGAGAGGTTTTTATTTTATTTTAGAACAGTGGTTTTCAAAGTGTGGTCTGGGGACAGGAGTCCCTGAGACCCTTTCAGGGGGTCCCATAAGATAAAACCTATTTTCAAAATAACACTAATCTGTTTTCATTTCTAATATGCTAACTATCAATAAATACAACGCACATAAACAAAAGCTCTTTGGGGGTGGTCCTCAATAATTTTTAAGGATGGGACCTGAGATTAAGAAGGTTGAGAAATGTTTTTCTAGGGGCAAAAGGGAAACCACTGAAGATGGTTTTAAATTATCTTATTTATTTATTTGGATTTTTTCTTTTTAGTTTTCAACACTTACTCCCATAAGTTTTCAATTTTCTCCCCCTCCACCCCAAGACAGCTTGCAATCTGATATGGGCTATACGCATACATTCTCGCTAAACACTGGAGAGTTTTTTTTATTATTTTATTTATTTATTTGATTTTTTTTCTTTTTAGTTTTTAATACTTACTCCCATAAGTTTTCAATTTTGTCCCCCTTCCACCTCAAGACAGCTTGCAATCTGATATGGGCTCTACATATACATTCTTACTAAACATTGGAGATGTTTTTTTTTTTATTATTACTATTATTTTATTTATTTATTTAAATTTTTTTCTTTTTAGTTTTCAACACTTACTCCCGTAAGTTTTAAATTTTCTCCCCCTGCCTCCCCAAGACAGCTTGCAATCTTATATGGGCCCTATACATACATTTTTACTAAACACTGGCGATGTTTTAAGTAAAAGAGTGATATGATAAGACCTTTGTTTTAAGAATATTAGTTGGGCAGCTTGGTGACATTCAACTGGGTTCTCAAAGGTTCTGCTGGCAAAGAATAAGTTTTCTACAAGCTTAGACAGGATTTGAGTATGAGCTAATTATGGGGAGTTCATCACCTCAGAAATCATTGTGTTTGGGTTTTGTTTTGGCTATAACAACCCATAAAATGAAAGGAAACACAAAATGTCCCTAAATGCATCACTACCTCCTTCCATTTTGCCAAGGACTGGTAAAAGTAGTGGGAAAGAATGGGCATAGGATGACTAGAATCACATCACTTTTTTTTACCTATGATAAACATTAACTTAACTGTTTGTACTCTAAATATGAAATCCTTGTCCATTAACCAACAAGTAGACGTATTACTGAACAGACTGGAGCATATAAATCTTGATATTCTTTCTGTAAACATAAGCAGGAAAAAAGAAAGAATATTGCACCTAATTTTAAAATGGTTCATGAGCTCTCTTCAATTCCTCTCCTTCCTTCACCCCACACGTCTAAGCAAGTGCAAAATCTCCCCGTGCCTGCCTTCACAACATCTCTCACATTCATACCCTTCTCTTCATTCATTCAAAAATCACCCTTGTTCAGGTCCTCATCTCCTCTTTCCAGGACTGTTGCACTGACTCAGGCCTCTCCCCATTCTGATCTAGCAATCATACTATTACCAAAATCATTTTCCTAAAGAAGTATAAATCTAACCATGTCACTCCTCTACTCAGCAAATGGTTCTGGGATCAAATATAAACTCCTATTTTTGTCATTTGAAACCTCTGATAACCTGTCCCTGACTTGCCTTTTTTACTCTTTTTATATATTACTCATATTTTCATACTCACCACAGTCCAGACAAACTAGACTTCTTACTGCCTTTATGCCTTTGTATATTCAGTATTAGACATTGACTCTGATACCATGATGTCATTCGGTACTCTTAGATTATGAAGGACAACAACAAATAGCCTATTCCTCATTTCTGAAATACACTCTTTACTCACCTCTGTCTCTGAGAATCCTTAGTTTCTTTCAAAGATCAGCTCAAGTGCTGCCTTCTCCATGATGCCTTTCCTGAGCCTCCTAGCTGCTAGGACCCTTTTTTCCCAAGGTAATCTTCTACCCATTTTGCATATATTTATATTTATACATGTTGCCTCCATTGTCTAAACCAGGAGTTGGCAAACTATGGCCCAAGAGCCAAATCTATCCACCTTCTGCTTTTTTATGACTGGGGAGTTAAGAATGGTTTTTAGATTTTTTAAAAAATAAGATTTTGTTGATTAAAACTGTGCACAAAAGCAAGCATCTGGCTGGGCTTTTTCTTTATAATCCCCAGTACCTACCACAGTGCCTGGAACACACAGAAGGCATGTAAAATGCTTGTCAAATGATTGATTAAAGAAGGAAAATAAAGGAATTGGACATCTGAGTGGGGGAGTGGATCCAAAGGCAACAAGGGAATCAAAGTCAAGATGGCAGACTATCAGGAAGAAATACACTCTAGTTCCCTGACCAAACCTCCTCCATAGTGATCTAGATCAAACTGAATTCTTATTGGGAAACAAAGGATAATATCAAAGTGAGTAATTTTTCCAGTCCAGGGCAGCTCAGGAAGACAGAGACATCTATGAACACTAGGAACAGGATAGGAAGCATGTCGCTGCAGAAGATTACACAGTGCCCAGGGACTGAAAGAGAGCCAAGACTGGTCACTAGGAAGAGATCCCAGAATATCACTAAATTATTACAGGATTCAGGAATATATCACTTCTGAAGAAGGGATAGATCTGCACATAGAGGTAGTAATCACTAGTGAGCCCTAGCTGTGTCCTGAGAAAAGAGCAAATTGAGAAGCAAATAGTAGCTATGTGGCTCAGATCATAGGAGTAGAAGAGAGCACCGTTCTGGCCTCCATAACAGGGTGGAAGCCTATAGTGGAATAACGAGGGTAGTGTAGCAGCAAGCACCCTAGCATACCCAGGATGGCTGCCAGAACAGGTTCTTAGATCTGCCTTTCTAAAGGAAAGCAACTCAAAATGGGTTAACAATCTTGCTTTAATCAAACATGTCATTTACCTAGTTCAGGGGGGAAAGGTCAGCACCTCGAACTTCAGAGAATACAAACGAGTTGAAAGCAGAAGTTACAAGCAGACAGAGAAATAGATCAGCAGACAGGCTTCCAGCTGTCTGACCATTACATCCATACCTAGTCAGTTACCAGAGAGGGAAGCACCAACATCTGGGTTTTCAAAGCCAGTGGGGTCAACGGCTGCCCAGAGTCTCATCAGGCCAAATCACATAACTCTTCTCAAAGTGAACCCCAAAGCAAAACCTCACCTCAGGGTATATATAGCCTTCTTCTGGGTCAGAGAATGTCATAGCCCTCTAGACCAACTGCCCAATCAAAAAGCAACCAGGTGTGGACATTCCTGAAAAAAAAAAGCCTCCTGCCACAGGCTCCATGTGACCACATTCAGCCTATTAGGGGGCAGAGTATATTTCCAAATCAAGGAAGATTCTCAGAGTCACTTAAGCCTATCAAAGGGCCTAGGGGCAGGGAAGATACTAAATTTCCATTCCCATAACAGGTAGGAGTTTCAAACCAAAATAGAAGCTTGCAGTTTAGTCACCCTGAACCTATAGAACCTTCCAGGGGACTAATAATCTGAATCTAACGACTAGGGACAAAATAACAGACCCAAATTTGGGTCAGGAACTTGAAGAGCTCAGAATAGGAGGGCAATGAGCAGACTTCATCCTAAATCATGTAATGTGGAGAGCAGGGAAAGCTTTCAGGACCTAGAATAAATAAATTATGAAAACAACAGAAGGATGTAAGAGGGCAGAAGCTCAAGACAGATATGGCATAGAGTCCTATGGTAATATAAAGTCTAAAGTTAAGAAATATGTTGTAAGAAGGAGCAAAAAAAAAGAATTCCACTATAAAGAACTATTATGGTCACAAGAGAAGCTCAAAACACAAACCCAGAGGAAAATGATGACTCAAAAACATAAACAAAAAAAGAAACATACAGCTTAGACACCAGTCCAATCAGAATTTCTTGGGATAATTAAAGTGAGAGCTTTGAAAAAGAGCTAAAAAACTATTTTAAAAACAAAATGAGAGAAGCAAACAAATGGAAAAATAAACGAGAGTGAGGAAAAAAATATATGAAAAGAGAATTAACAAGCTTGTGACAGAAAACAGAAAACCTCACCTAATATGATACCTCCCTGAAAATTAGAATTGACCAAAAAAAAGCTAATTACATGAGACAAAACATTAAAACAAAGTCAAAAGATTGAAAAAAATGAAAAATAATTTAAAACAACTGATATAGATAACAGATGAAATGGAGAAAATTTAAAATCTATGGACTCCTTACTCAAAGCTTATCTCAAAGCTATGATCCAAAAAAAAAAGAACTTAGACATTATATTTCAAGAAATCATAAAATAAAACTGCTCAAAGATCTTACAACTATAAAGTAGAAATTGAAAGAATCCACAAGCCATCTATTTAAAGAAACCCCAAAATGAAAATGACTGGGAATATTACAGCAAAAATCCAGAACTCCCAAGTCAAAGAAGCACTGTAAGTAACCATAAAGAAAGAATTCATGTGCCAAATAGACACAATCAGGATCACAGAAGATTTAGCAGCCATCTCCATTAAGGAACAGAGAGTTTGTAACATGATACTCCAGAATGGAAAAAATTCTAGGTTTATAACCAAGAGCATTTTACCCATCAAAAATGAATATAATCCTCCAAGGGAAAATAGATCTTTAATGAAATAGAGGACTTCAAAGCATTTCATATAAAAAGACCAGAGCTAAACAAAAACAAAAAATTTGATTTTCAAATACAAGTCTCAAGAGAAGCACAAAAAAGTAAACAGGAAAGAGAAATCATAAGGAATTCAATAAGGTTAAACTTATTCAATAAAGTTAAACTTAAATCCTACATGTGAAGATGATAACTTGTAACTCCTAAGAACATTATCATTATTAGGACAATTATAAGGGATATACATAGGGGGCATGGGTATAACTTCACTATGATGGAATGATATCCAAAAAACAAAATTAAGATAAGAAAGAGGGATGTACTGGGAGAAGGAGAAAGAGCAAGATAGAATGGGGTAAATTATCTCACATAGAAATGACACAAAAGAGGCTTTACAGTGGAGAGGAAAATGGGGGAGGGGGCCCACAGGTAACATTTTAACCTTACTTTTATCAGTTGGATATAGAAATCTATCTTACCCTACAGAGAAGTAGGAGAGGAAGGGGATAAGAGAAGAGGAGACTGATAGAAGGGAAGGAGAACTAGGGGAGGCAGGTCAAAAGTCAAAAGGCAATTTTAAGGAGAAACAGAGTAGAGAGAGACAGAGAGAGTTTGAGAAAGACAGAGAGAGATAGGAGACAAAGAGAAGGGGGAGAGAAGGATAAATGGGAAAAAATAGGATGGAGGGAAATACAGTTAGTAGTGAATATGAATGGGATGAACTCATCTTTAAAACAGAAGTGAATAGCAGAATGGATTAAAAACAAAATCCTACAATATGTTGTTTACAAGAAACACAACTGAAGCAGAAAGACACACACAGAGTAAATGTAAGGGACTGGGGCAGAATCTATTACACTTCAGCTGAAGTGAAAAACAAACAAACCAGCAGTTGTGATCTCAAACAAAGCAAAAGCAAAAATAGATGTAATAAAAAGGGATAGCTGGGAAATTACTTCTTGCTAAAAGGTACCATAGACAATGAAATAATGTCAATATTAAACACATATGTACCAAATGGCATTGCTTCCAAATTTTTAAAGGAAAAGTTAAATGAGTTACAGGAGGAAATAGACAGTAAAACTATATTCTTGGGGCACCTCAACTTTCCTCTCTCAGAATTAGATAAATCTAACCAAAAAAATAAACCAAAAAAAGAAGCTAAGGAAATGAATATAATTTTAGAGAAGCTAGATATGATAGACTTTCAGAGAAAACTGAATGGGAATAGAAAGGAATATACCTTTTTTCCTTAGTGGTACATGGTGCCTACACAAAAATTGACCTTGTGTTATGTATAAAAACCTCATAACCAAGTGAAGAAAAGCAGACATATTAAATGCATCCTTTTTGGATCATAATGTAATAAAAATTACATTAAATAAAAGGCCATGGAAAATAGATTAAAATTAATTGGAAACTAAAGAATCTAATCCTAAAGAATGAGTAGGTCAATGAACAAATCATGGAAATAACCAATAATTTCATTAAAGAGAATGACAACAATGAAAAAACATATGAAAATTTTTGGGATACAGCCAAAGCAGCACTTAGGAGAAAATCTGTGTCTCTAAATGCTTACATCAATAAAAGAGAAAATGAGCAGATCAATGAATTGGGCATACAATTAAAAAAATAACCTAGAAAAAGAACAAATTAAGAATCTTCACAAACTTCAAATTGGAAATCCTGAAAATAAAAAGAGAGATTAATGAAATTTAAAGTAAGAAAACCATTTAATTAATAAATAAAATTACTATCTTCTTCATGGGGGGGGGGGGTGGAGAACTAAAATAAACCACAGGCTAATTGATTTTTTTTTTGAAGAAAGAAGAAAATCAAATATCTGTAATAAAAAACGAAAAGGGTGAATTCACCAACAATGAAGAAGAAAGTAACATAACATTAGTAGCTATTTTGCCCAATTTTATGCCAATAAATCTGACAGTTTAAATAAAATGTATGAATGTGTGCAAAAATATAGAGTGCCCAGATTAACAGAAAAGGAAATAGAATAACTCCAGCTTAGAAAAAGAAATTAAACAAAACATCAATGAGCTTCCCAAGAAAAAAATTCCCAGGAACAGACAGGTTTGCAAAAACAATTTTAACACCATATAAACTATTTGGAAAAATAGGCAAAGGAGTCTTCCAAATTCCTTTTTTGACACAAATATGGTGTCAATACCTAAACCAAAAAGAATAAAAACAGAGACTGTATAGATCAATTTTCCTAATGAATACTGATGCAAAAATGTTAAATAAAATACTAGCAAGGGATAATAGCAATGTTTCACAAAGATCATATACTGTGACCATGTGGAATTTATACCAGGAATGCAGAGCTAGTTCAATGTTAGGAAAACTATGAGTACAATTGACCACATCAATAAAAAACAACAACAACAACAAAAATCATATGATTATCTCAATAAATGCAGGGAAAAGCTTTTGACAAAATACAACACTCATTCCTATTTTTAACTAGAAAACAGGAATAAATGGGACTTTTCTTAAAATGATAAATGATATTTCTCTAAGACCATAATAAGCAAGTATCTTCTGAAATGGGGATAAGCTAGAAACTTTTCTAATAAGATCAGGGGTGAATCAAGAATGCCTATTATCACCACTATTATTCAATATTGTACTAGAAATTCTAGCTATAGCAAGACAAGAAAAGGAAATTGAAGGAATAAAAACAAGCAGTGAGAAAACAAAATTATCACTCTTTGCAGATGTTATGATGGTGTACTTAGAGAACCCTAGGAAGTCAACTAAAAAACTAGTTGAAATAATTAACAACTTTAGCAAAGGTGTGGATTATAAAACAAACATAAATCATCAGCATTTCTATATATTACCAACAAAGTCCTTCAAGAAGAGATAGAAAGAGAAACTACATTAAAAATAACTGCAAATAATATAAAATACTTGGAAGTCTACCTGCTGAGACAAACCCAGAAACTATATGAACACAATTACAAAGCACCTTTCACTCAAATAAAGACATATCTAAACAATTTGAGAAATATCAATTGCTCCTAGGTTTGCTGAGCCTATATAATGAAAATTACAATTCTACCTCAGTTGATTTACCTAATTCGTGTCATACCAATCAAACTCCTAAACTAGGTATAGATCAACATCTTATACCATATACAAAGATAAGATCAAAATTGGTGCATGATTTAGACATAAAGGGTGATACCATAAGCAAATTTGGGGGACATGGAATAGTTTACCTGTCAGATTTTTGGATAATGGAAGGATTTATAACCAAACAAGAAATAAAAAGTATTATAGATTGTAAAATGGATAATTTTGGTTATATTAAATTAAAAGGTATTTGCATAAATAAAACCAATGCAGCAAAGATTAAAAGACAAACAGAAAACTAGGGGAAAGGGAGAATTCACAGCAAGTTTCTCTTATAAAGGCTTCATTTCTCAAATATATAGATGACTGAGTCTTTATGAGAATATGAGGCATCTCTCAATTGATAAATGGTCAAAGGTATGAACAGGCAATTTTAAGATGAAGAAATCAAAGCTATCTATATTTAAATAATTATTGATTAGAGAAATCTTATTAATTAAAACAACTCTGAGGTACAACTTCACACCCATCAGATTGACTAACAAGACAGAAAAGTAAAATGACAAATGTTGGAATGGATATAGGAAAATTGGGGTGCTTAGGCATTGTTGGAAGAGTTGTGAACTGATACAGCAATCTGGAACTATCACCAAAGGGCTATCCATAAAACTATGCACACCCATTGACCAACAACACCACTACGAGGTTTGTATCCCAAAGAGTTGAAAAAAAAGGAGAAAGACCTATATGTTCAAAAATTTTTATAGGATCTCTTTTGTGGTAACAAGGAATTGGAAATTGAGGAGATGCCCATCAATGGGGGAATGGCTGAATAAGTTGTCATATATGATTGTGATGGAATACAACTGTGCCATAAGAAATGATGAGCAGGATACTTTCAGAAAAACCTGGAAAGACTTGCATGGGCTGATGCAAAGGGAAATGAACAGAACCAGGACAATGTTGTACACAGTAACAATAATATTGTACAATGATCAACTGTGAATGATTAGCTATTTTCAATAATACAAAGATCCAATACAATTCCATCCATCACCACCCATGCTATCAACAGCAATGCTGCATTAGCAGACCTGAGGAAACATACAGGGTTTTATCAAGACCCACCACTGAATCCTGTTTTCTCCTCTCTCTTTTCAGTGCTCTAGAGATCCTGACTCCAGGCTGTGTAGGTTCACTGGAACTTTGATCAGCCAGTTTGACCACAGCCCTTCAGAAGCAAAAACCTGCCAAAGCCTGAAACCTGGAAGCCCCAGTATTGTAAAGCTCTGAACTGTCCTTACTAGGGAAAGCAGACTGAACTGCTGGTGCTGGGTCAGAAAATGAAGGAACAAAGGTAATAGAACAGTTATTCATGACAGGACACTTTATATGTGGGGTGCTATGCAGGATTCTACCGAACTGGGGGAGGGAGGGAAGGACAGCTTCCAAGTGGATTCTGAACACCTAAAATTAATTGCAACAGAGATCTAGGTTAGTGAACTGTGAATTGCCCTGTATAGGAAGAGGCTCAAATGATTTGAGACCCAGACCCTTGGGAAACCACTATCATAGGGGAGGAAGTCAGGAAGTAAATGATAAGGAAAATTAAGGGGGAGAAAAAAACTTAAAGAATCAAAGATTCAAGAAGAAGAAATCTCAAAGACTTTGGACATAAACAGATAAATCAATAGGAAAACCAGTAACAACAGAAGGAAATAAGATCTAATAAATGAGTTCAAGCATCTATGAATAAATACTACAAAAATGAAGAAAAATAACCTAACATTTGATGAGACAGAGGACCCTGTGGAATTTAAGGAGGACACAAAACCACAATACATTGTCGAATGGTTTAAAGGAGATATGAGAATTAGGGGAGTAGAATTTATGTCCTACACAGCAAAAATAAGGAGCAGAATAGAAAAACTTGAATTTGCAATGGCAAGCTGTGCCAAAGAAACAAAAGAAAGGATGATATAGGAGAATGCAAGTACACAGTAGTTAAGGACAACCTAGAAAAAGAGAAGCAAAAAACAAAAACTTTTAAAGAAACTATGCTCACTCTGTAAGCAAAGCATACACATTAAAGCCAGGATGCATAGAGACAACATAAGAACCCTAGGTTTCCAAAAAAGAACACAACAAAACAAAATAAACAAATAAATAATTAAAAAACTTTAATACCATGATGAAGAAAAAATAGAAGGAAACTACCCAAAATTTCTAAACATAGAAAATGGAATCCCAGTTGAAAGAATTCATAGATTACCTCCAGGAAAAAAAAAAAAACACAGGCTACAAACACGAAGACAGAGTGTTTAAATTTAACAATTCCATTCAGAAACAAAAATTTTGCTAGCCATCAGGAGAAGGATCATAAAAGACTGCTCCATATCCACCAGGAAAAGAGAAGAGAATGGAATGTGTTCCAAAGAACACTGGAACTCAGGACACAGCCCAGGGTGATGTACGTGAAAATCTGAGCTCAGTCATACAGGACAAAATATGAACATTCGATAATAAAGAAGAGTTTTAAACATTTTTAGAAAGAAAACAGGACTAAAAATATCATTTATTTCTTAAACACCCCAAACATGAGAGTTACAGGAGGAGTGAATAAATGCAGATAGCAACAGAATGACAGCAGAAAGACCAGTAAACAGTTTCTCTCTTAAAGTATATACAAGGAGATAAAGGTGAAGGTCTCAGAAAGAGAAGAATCTATAAGGGAGTGGTTGAGGAGGAGGAAGGGAAGATTGAAAAGGTGGGAGGGAAGAAAGGAGACCTTAATTTGGAGATAGGAAGTGGTTCTACTTTTAAATACTCCTATGGGTGGAGGGAGATTAAAACCTTACATTAGGTGAGGCCTAGGGGATTTGGTACCTGAAAAGTCTGCTTTTCCTAGAAGGGGGAAAGTTGGAACTCCTTTGGGCAACTGGCACCTGGAGGAGTGGAAGAACATGGAAACAGAGAGAATTCCAGACAAACTGGGTGAGGGGGAGGCTCACAAGAAAGGTTATAGATCAGTGTGAAGGAGAGGGATCCAACCATGGTGTCTTGTCCTCTCTGAAACCCACAAAAAATTGGCATTGTTCTAAGAATAGTGCACAATGGAAAAGAGGAATCCAATAATATAAAATACTTGGATGTCTTCCTGCCAAAAATACTCAAGAACTGTATGAAAATTATTATAAAACATTATTTACACAAATAAAGACAGATCTAAAGAGAAATAGTAATTACTCATGTGTAGATTGACCCAATCTTTTTTAAATGACAATACTAATTAATAGTTTACTTATTCAGTTTCATACCAATCAAACAACCAAAGGATTACTTTACAGAGCTAGAAAAAAATGAATAAGAAAATTCATCTGGACCAGGAAGAAGTCAAGAATATCAAGGAAATTAATTTTTAAAAGTGAGAAGGAAGGGGACCTGGTAGTACCAGATATCAAACTATACTACAAGACCATAATAATCGAAACAATTTGATACTATGAAAGAAATAGAGAAGCTGATCAATGAAAGAAATTAGGCAAACAATATATGGAAGAAAATAAAACCAGTAGCCTAGTCTTTGATAAACTGAAAGGTCCTAAATTACTGGGGCAAGAATTCCCTATTCAGGGGGCGGAGCCAAGATGGTGTAGTAGAAACAGGAATTCCACATGGTTCCCACTTCCACTTCCTCCAATACATGTAAAAATGACTCTAAACAAATTTTACAGCTACAGAACCCATAAAGTGACAGAGAGAAACAAATCTCCCTCTGAAGGAAGTCCAGCAGGCTGACAGGAAGGTTCGTTCCATCACAGTGTGCCAGGAGAGAAGTGCAATCCCACCTGAGTCTTGGTTTTAGCCCCAGGGCAGCCCCAACTAGCAGCAGCTAGAACAGACTTCACAAGAGTAAATCACCAGCAGCTGTGGCAGTTTCCAGACTTCTCGATTCATAAATACCAAAGACAAAGTAAAAGGACAGTGTGGAACTTGGTTGGCCCAGGGGGGGATAGAAGAGTGTGGTCTGGCTGCTACCCCTGGAACAAGAAGTAGAGGAGGGGTGGTGGCTACAGCCGCTGCTGTGTGGCTGCTTCCAGTGCTCCTGGCCTGCAAATTGTAGGGGTCTAGAGACCATTCAGAGGCTAAGCACTCTTGCTTTGACCTACTTAGATCTGGATCATAGTCTTAGGTGGTGGTCCTGGGGTGTGTGACCAGTGATCCAGAGCATGTGGGAGCTGCAGAGAGGGCACCCATCTAATAGCTCAAGAAGCTGCAAAACCCCCAGCAATTTGGGACATAGCTCGCTCCATTCTGGAAGCAGATTTCTACCATGGCAAAGAGCTCAAAAATCAATTAATTGGCTGCCAGCATAAGCAAGCAACAGAAGCACAAACAGATGATAGAATCCTTTTTGGGGGATAAAAAGGATCAAGGCATGGAGCAGGAGGAGGACATCTAAGTCAGAACCCCTGCATCAAAAGCCTCCAGGAAAAATATGAATTGATTATAGGTCATGGAGGAGCTCAAGAAGGATTTTGAAAATCAAGTAAGAGAAGTGGAGGAAAAATTGGGAAGAGAAATGAGAGTGATGCAAGAAAATCATGAAAAGAGAGTCAGCAGCCTGCTAAAGGAGACCCAAAAATACACTAAAGAAAATAACACCTTAAAAAATAGACTGGGGAGGCCAGGTAATACAGCAAGTAAGAGCACCGGCCCCAGAGTTGGGATGACCTGGGATTGAATCTGGGCTCACACACTTAGCACCCACCCAGAAACACCTGGCCATGTAACCTTGAGGAAGTTACTTAACCCCAATTGCTTTAAAAAAAAATAGACTAACTCAAGTGGCAAAAGAGGCCCAAAAGGCCAATGAGGAGAAGAATGCTTTAAAAAGCTGAATTTGCCAGAAGGAAAATGAATTTCAAAAACTCACTGAAGAGAATAACTCCTTCAAAATTTAGGTTGGAGCAATTAGAAGCTAATGACTTTATGAGAAACCAAGTTACTATAAAACAGATCCAAACAAATGAAAAAATAGAAGGCAATGTCAAATATCTCATTGGAAAAACCACTGACCTGGAAAATAGATCCAGAAGAGATAATTTAAAAATTACTGGACTAGGGGCGGCCAGGTGGCTCAGTGAGTAAGAGCACCAGCTCCAGTGTTGGGACGACCTGGAGATCGAATCCCGGGCTCAGACACTCAGCACCACACCCAGAAATAACTGGCCGTGTAACCTTGAGCAAGTTACTTAACCCTGATTGCTTAATTAAAAAAAAAAATTACTGGACTATTTGAAAGCCATGATCAAAAAAAAAAAAGTCTAGACACCGTCTTTCAAGAAATTATCAAACAAAATTGCCCTGATATTCTAGAACCAGAGGGCAAAATAAAAATTGAAAGAATTCACCAATCACCTCTTGAAAAAGATCCCCAAAAGAAAACCCCTAGGAATATAATAGCCAAATTCCAGAGTTCCCAGGTCAAGGAGAAAATACTGCAAGCAATCAGGAAGAAACAATTTGAGTATTGTGGAAACACAATCAGGATAACACAAGACCTAGCAGCTTCTACATTAAAAGACTGAAGGGCTTGGAATATGATATTTCAGAGGTAAAAGGAGCTAGAACTAAAACCAAGAATTACCTATGCAGAAAAACTGAATATAATGGTACAGGGAAAAATATAGTCATCTAATGAAATAGAGGACTTTCAAGTATTCTTGATTTAAAAAACCTAGGCTGAACAGATAATTTGACTTTCAAATACAAGAAGCAAGAGAAGCATGAGAAGGTAAACAGAAAAAAAGGAATCATAAAGAACTTATTAAAATTGAGCTATTTACATTACTATGTGGGAAAATGATAATTGTAACTCATAAGACTTTTCTCAGTATGAGGATAGCTGAAGGGAATATATATGTATGTATATATACATATATATTAGAATGGATGTATAGGAGGATGTATGTGTCTATAAATTTATGTGTGAGTATAGGCATTTGTATGTTCATGTATACACAGACAGATGCCACAGGATGAGTTGAATATGAAGGGATGGTATCTAAAAAATAAAATTAAGAGGTAAGAAAGGAATTTATTGGGAAAAGAAGAAAGGAAACAATAGATTAGGGTGAATTATCTCATATAAAATGGGCAAGAGAAAACTGTTGGAACAGAGGGGAACAATGGGAAGGTGAAAGGGAATGGGACAACCTGATTCTCATTGAATTTGGCCTAAGGAGGGAATAACATAAACACTCAATTGGGTATCTTACCCTACAGTATAATGGGGGGGGGGGGAGAGGATAGGAGCAGGGAGGATAGAGGGGAGGGCAATTTGCGGGTAAAACTTTGAGTTCCAAAGCTTTTCCCCTGCTTCCCGCCTCAAGGGCGAAGGCTGGGTGGGGGGGGGGAGGGATGGGATGGAGGGAAGTGTAGTTGGTCTTTCAAAATCTAATGACTATAGAGGAGATTTGGGTAACTACACATGTACATTCTATATTGAATTGCTTGTCTTCCCAGGGAGGGTGGGTGAGGAGGGAAGAAGGGGAAAAAATTTGGAACTCAAAGTTTTAAAAGGAAATGTTTAAAAATTGGGGTTTTTTACATACAACTGGGAAATAGGATATACAGGTACTAGGGTATAGAGACCCATCTTGCCCTACTAGAAAGTTAGGCGGGTGAAGGGGGAGGATATAAGAGAGAACAGATTGGGGGAAGGGGTATTCAGTAGGCTTGCTGTTTGGGGGTGGGAGTAGGGGAAAGACAGGGAGAGAAATATTGTAACACAAAATCTTGTGGAGATGAATGTTGAAAATTAAAAATAAATAAATAACTCACTATTCAACAAAAACTGTTGGGAAAACCATCTGGGAGAAACTAAGTGTAGACCAACAGCTCATTCCAAAAGCCAGGAAAGCTCCAAATGACTACATGATTTAGACATCATAAACAAATTAGAGGTGTGTGGAAGAAAATACCTGTCAGATCTATAAATGAGGACATGGTACATGACCAAACAAGAGATAGAGAGATTCATAGGAGGTAAAATGGACAATTTTGATTAGATTAAATATAGAATTTTTTGCACAAATAAAACCAATGCAGCTAGAATTAGAAGAGAACCAGGAAATTTGGGGAAAATCTGTGCAGCAAAATCTCATCTGTAAAATATGTAGGGAACTCATTCAAATTTGTGAGAATAGAAATGATATTCCCACTAATTCTTGGCCAAAATATATGGATGGATAGTTTTCAGAGGATAAAATTCAAACTATCTATAGCTATATGAAAAAGCATTCTAAATTACTAATAACTAGAGATATGCAAATTAAAGCAATTCTGAGGTACCACTTCATATCCATCAGATCAGCAAAGTTGACAGAAAAAGGAAATGACAAATGCTGGAGAGAGTGTAGGAAAACAGGTACACAAATGCACTGTTGGTTGAGCTATGAATTGTTCTTACACATTCTGGAAAGAAATTTTGAACTCTGCCTCAAAAGTCATTGAAACCATGCATACCCTTTGATCCAGTGATACCATCCTAGGTATATGCCCCCCCCAAAGGGATCAAAAGGAAAAGGAGATGGGGCATATATTCAAAAATATTTATAGCAGCTCTTTCTATGGTGACAAAGAATTGGAAATTGGGAGTGGGGGAGTGCAGGGAGGTGTCCATCTGTTGTAGAATGGCCAAGCAAGTTATGGAATGTGAATATAATGAATACTATTGCACTAGAAGAAATAATAAAGGAGGGGATTTCAGAGAAATCTAGGAAGACATATGAACTAATGAAAAATTAAATGAGCACAAACAGAAAGGCAATTTATACAATTACCAACAATATTGTATAGACAAAAAAACTTTGAAAGACTTAGAAACTCTGATGAACAAAATAACTAACCACCATTCCAGAGAACTCATGATGAAAAATTCTATCCTTCTCCAGACAGAGAATTAATGAACAGAATAAAGTGGGATTTGGGGGGAGGGGGGGTAGAGGACATGACTAATGTGGGAATGTTTTGTTTAAATATATATGTATATACATATTAGTAATAGTTTGTTTTTTCTTGATTTCTCAGTGGGAGAAGGGGGAAGTAGGAGAGAAAGAACTTAGAAGGGAAAAAATGAAATAAAATTGAATTAAAATATAAAAAGCAAAAGCAAAGGTGACATGAAATTTCATTTCGTAGGAATTCATCTTATATTTCAATTTATATATGTTAAACATTTGCAAAAAAAGGCCACCCTAAAGATAATTGCATTTCCTGAGCCAGTATCCATTGAAAAGGCTTAGAAGGTAAAGGAATTCTATGAAAACCATCCAAATTAAATCAGCATATTTTAATACTCAGTGATTTTGATGCCTGGACTTGGGAAGAACTATGAAAAAATATGTGGATATGTAAGATTAAACTGGTTCACCAAGGGGTCAAGATGTGGAAGGGGAAAAGGTACAACCAGTTCGGGGGGGGGGGGGGTGGCCTCCATAAAAACCAGCGATTGAGGACAAATAATAGGCTTATCAGTTATAAGGCAGAGGGAAAGGTGTGATAAAGAATAGTGATAAAGGAATTTCTGGTTCATTAACTTTGAAATAGACATGTGTGATATCAAGATGAAGGTATGAAGATCTCTGTGTGTAGTTAAGGTGGAATGAATGACTGAGTCACAGGAAATAAGTAAGGTGAAGAGTTAGAAAGTTGGTGTATTTGAGAGCATCAATATGTATGTTGAAATTCCCTAGTATAAGGCCAGGATTTGACAAAGAGAGAATGATTGAACTTATTGAGAAAGGAAAGGAGTGTCCCGAAGTCCTTAGATAATAACTGCCAGAATTGTGATTGAATGATAAATATGGATTGAATGACCCACAAATGAGGAAAGATTGCTGAGTGATTTTATAAAAGAAAAGTCTAAAAAATAGGGTCATTTTCAATTCCACAATTATGACCAGTAAGTCAAGGGGTATGAATAAAATTACAATCCGTGCTGGTAAGGGTGGCTAGGTATGCTGTATCATTAGGAGTGAGCTAGGTCAAAGTGAGTATAAGAAGACAGAAAGAATGGAAAGAAAAAAATTTAAGATCAGAGCAAGTTTGCTACTCATGGAACAGTTATTTCATACAGTAAAATGGAAGGGGTACTTACTGTAGGACATGGAATTCTACAGTCTCAAAAGAAGTAAAGTCATAATGAAGAGAATAGACTTAAATATTGTGCAATATTTTACCAATGAAGATTTGTGCAAGAAATGTATAAAGGATTTCATCAGATAGACGTATGTCCAGAAATGGTGGGCCAGTTAAAAGTTGAGAGCAAACATAACCAATAGACAGCCAGGGTGTTCCATTTGTAATCACACAATGACAAGAAATCTAGAAGAAACACATCATAAACCCCAGATACATGAAGTAGAATGCGACTGATAAAGGACCATTGCATTTAGCAATTAAGAGAACATTGTTAATCTTGGAAAGAACAGTTTCAGTGGTGAGTGGGATCAGAAGCCAGATTACAAGGGGCTAAGGAATGGAAGGTAAGGAATTGGAAATAAAAATAATTCTTTATAGTATTTTAATTGGGAAGAGGCAGAAAAGATATAGGATGATAACCTGAGGGAATTGAAGGGTCAATTCAAAGTTTTCTGAAGTCAGAGGAGAGCTAGGTTAATAGGAATCAAGGAAGGGAATCAAGGAAGGAACCAGTGAATAATGAAAAATTTTTAAAAGAGGAACTAATTTATGAGACAAAATACCAAAGGAAATAGGAGCAGAGGAAAACTGGACTTAGAAGAGTGACGGCTTCAAAAAGATACAATTTCCTCTCTTTGTGAGAGTTTGGAATAAAAGAGAGGATAGAAGAGTTTGGAGGTGTGGAGTCAGGAAAAAGAGAGATCATAGTGAATTAATTTGTTTTCTCAGTAGAATGAGAATGAAGGTCAATTGAGAGGAATAATGGAGGGACGATTTAGAGGGCTGGAGAAATTTTGGGATATCTTTTGTGTTGTATATGACAGTTAATTGGAAAAGAAGAAAAGGCTTGCCATGCAGCAATGAGGGACCAGTTGAGATAACATAAATTTGTCATGGACCCTATCATCATGGTTGTGTAACTCTACAGCAGCATTAAGGGACATGCAAGTAGCTTAAGAGAAGACAGGTGATGGGGATGGCCAAGGATTGAGGGTTGACGAGATCTAAACAGTGACAAAATGGAAAGGGATTCCGTGGTAGATGATAGTGCACAGTTGGAGTGGTCAATCATAGAATCAGGATTGTAAAGGGAGGAATATGAGATCATGAGTAATAGATGGTAAGAAAAGGGAGTAGAAGAACCAGTGGTCAAAATCTAGGTTTAGAAGGAGCAAATCAGCTCAAGATATAGAAAAACTAGAGTATGAAAATACCAAGATCTTGAACTCTGACATCAAGACACTTGAATCACAGAGCAATGCCAAAGTTCAAGACCTTGGTTCTTTCTCTGATTAAGTTCAATGCCTGGTATACCAGTCCTCCTAAGGGCTGGGCTCGCTAAACCTCAAGCCATGTCTTTCTGTTCCTGAGTTCCAAACATCAGCTGCTGAACCTGACACTCAGCTCTCACCTGTGACTCCAGGAAGCTGTAGCATGTACAGTGGCCACACCTCAGTAAAACCATCTCAGCAGACAAGCTAAACCAGGTTGAGGGTAAGTGACAGACCTCAAACCTGTTGGTGAATTAGGGGATGTCTACCCCAAACATGTGAAGACTTCCCTTGTAGAATGGGTGAAAGAGAACAATTCATTCCAATGGACATGAAAGTGGCTGAAGCAGGTGCTGTAGAGCACTTGGAGTTTGGTCAGACATCAAACAAATCAGGGTCATCCATTGCATCTCAGGTCATTGTCACTTGTTTTAACTTTTGTCTTGCCATTGGACTTGGCTGACTTTTAAGAGAGAGTGAAGCTGATGATTTTGTGCCACTCTGCCTCACATAAATCCAGTTCATACACAAGTCAAGACATCACCCATGATCTCACTGGTCCTCTTTGAAAATGAAGGACAAACAAATTTTAGACCTAACTTTGGATTCCCATCTTCACAGGCCATTCTTGAGCATATCTTGTCTCTGGACCCTTTCCCACATTCAGACCAACACCCTGACCACCACCAACTTTTGTCTGACCCTGAAGCTCTCCTTGGACTCCCAGAGCAAGTCTTTTCTGCAATTACCTAAAACCTGGTTATGAAACCAGTTCCTGAAGTTCATGAGTTTGAGCCCTCATTGTAACTTTAGGCAAGCCACTTCTCTAGGCCTCTGTTTCCTCATCTATAAAATGAAGGGGTTAAGCTAGATGATCCCCAAGTTCTCTTACAGAGACCTAAATCTTATGTTCCAAAGAACCTGTTGGTGAGTCTTATCGTATAAGGAAGATTTATTTTCCTTTGCTGTTCTAAAGAGAATCTCATGAAAATGTTGCAGACGTCCACTGCTATTAACAGAGCTGCAGCCGCTTCCATTCAGGAGGATGCAGAGATGAACGGGAGCCTCCCATAGCAGTAGCTTATTAGCGACATTATAAAGATCAGGATGATCTTAATGGTATTCTCAATTCACTAAGGGCAGATTGCAATAAGCTCTTTGAACATCCTCTAATCTTTTCTTTCACTTGCTCAATACTGGTTTTTTCCTTTGTTCTTAAACTATAGTTTCTTTCTCTACCCATTGCTTTCCCCTTGCCAAATATCTTTATCATATATAGACCATTCTTTCCCTCTGGTTCTTTATAGACTGTTTCTATGGTCCCTCAGCAGATTATCTCGATTCATGGAATAGTGGCAAGGTAACATGAATCTTTGGGTTGACTGTTGGTCTTAGGGGTCAGAAAGTCCTGGATTTTAATCCCACCTCATCTATTTACTGGATCTAAAAGATTGTTTTATGTAGTACAAGGCAAGCACTCACATGGTGGTCAGAAGAAGAAATACAAGGACACTTTCAGGGTCTCTCTGAGGAACTTTGGAATTGATTGAATGACATGGGAGACACTGGCACAGGACCACTCAGCATGGCATGCCCTCATCAGAGAAGGTGCTGTGCTCTATGAGCAAAGCAGAATTGCAGTAGCTCAAATGAAATTCAAGATACACAAATTTAGAGAACCCACCCTGAATGTTCACATGGACTATTTGTGCCTGATCTGTGGTAGAGCATTCTGAGCTCATATTGGTCTGATCAGCCATAGCTGGACACACTGTAACTTGACTAACAGTGATGTCATTTTGGTTTTCTTTGAGAACAAAAGACAACCGGCCCTGTGACACCGGGTAAGTAACAGAATCTCTCAAAGCCTTCATTTCCTCATCTGTAAAACAGGGCTAATAACATTTGTATCAATTACCTGCTAGGGCTGTTGTGAGACTCAAATGAGATGATGTGTGTAAAACATTCTGCAAACCTTAAAATGCTACGTAAATGCCTGTTATTGTTATTACTATCCAGTCCTCGCCCATTAAATAACGTCCCTGAAATCCTCACTTGGCACTAAGGAAGAATCTAGGCTACTGGGCATCTCTAGTGCCTGGGAAGGGCCGGCTCCAAAGAGACATGAGGAACAATGTGTCCGAACAGTCAATGGGCAGATAGGCAGAAGGGAGGAGGCACAAGGTAAAGTCTGGTCAACATGTCAAACTGGCAACCAATCCAAGCTCTCCTACCTGAATCCACAGTTTTCATGGGGCTCCAGGACCTGGCTGCCCCTTCACTAAGAGAGCATGGCCACCGGAGCTAAATAAATCTGCCAAGCAGCTGGTCTCCACACGTTCCCTGACTCCAGCTAGGCCCTCGGCCCCTCACTGTCATAGGTACTAAATTCCCCTGGACATGCATGCCAAAGAAAGCCAGGGTTGAAAAAATAATAATAAATCCATCTGAACACTCTGGTCTCTTGGGGCTTATCAGTATTTCAGTTCTAGTCACAAAAATAACATACTGTAAAAGACTGATTAGTCATCGGATAATTGAGTTCTTAAATGTCAAAAACAATATAGTATGAATATTCAACAGATCATGCTACTGAAACTTACCTGTTCCATCAACAATGACTAACATTTTTTCTCCATTGTTCTTTCCCAGAAATTATGTTAATATGACTTTTCTGAGGTGATGAATGCAATTCTCTTTAAAACATATTGTCTTACAGGTTAATGCATAATGAGCTGGTTAAAGAAAAGCTGCCTGGGAGTCGTGCTGGATTTGCATCCCTCTGTATTAGCTCCATCTCACAGTTCAGACAGAGGGGACACATGAGCAGAATTCCTCCCAGCAACAGATATATTGAATATCTCAGCCCCTCCTGGATGTGTTGTCTGAGAGCTGGGTGGGGACTGCACTGTTTTCAGGCAGCTTGAGTTTAAACCGGGACCAAGGTTCAAGTTGTATCAGAGGCTGAGTATGTAATATAATTCCAAGGCAGGAGGGGAAAACACAGGGAGGAGAAGACAGGAGGAGGGGTAGAGGAGGCTAAATTGAATCATATAGGAGCTTGCCTATATTTTTTCAACAGACACTGGCCTAGATCAAAACAGCACCTGGCTAGAGGGACATGGGTAAGGAATGATAATGATAAAGTGAAGCTTTCTGTGCCCAGGGATGAAAAGAGAAGGGACATCCAGAGGCAGGGCCCGCATTCTATCAGATTGGCCCCAGCAGCTGCTACAACAGCTGTACCTGGGAACAGCCCAGGGGGGTCAGAGCTGCTGCTGGGGTCAGTTTGCAGATTCTATAGCATGTCAGGGGCCTGGCTGTTAGAGGATCAGGAGAGAGATGCATCAGGAAATACCAGGCACCAAATGCTCCTCCAGCCAGAGGCTATCTGCTCAAGGAAGCCTTTTTACCCTTTTCAGCTAGAATCACAGAAGCCTCTGGCTAGAGGTCATCCTATCCAGTTCCCTGGAGAGTCTACTTCAACAAACCTGGGCAGAGAGAGGAAGATCTCCAACAAAGATGGCAACCGTGCATAGTATTCAAAGGTCCTACGGTCTTACTATGGAGGTTATTCATTGGAGAGGTGTTAGAGTATAATGGGAATAGCATCATCTGGAAAAAAGGGGGCCAGATTTGGAGTCAGAGAACCTGAGTACAAATTCCAGCTCTTCTACTTACCACCTATGTGACTTTGGGACTTACTTCTCTGGAGGCCTCAGTTTCCTCAGCTATAAAATGATGCCTCCTTTCTCAAAGGAAAGTACAAAACTTAAAATACCATTGTATGTGTTTTTTACTATGTCAAAACCAAATGGCCACATTTGAATTGGTAACCCACTTAATGATAATAATAATAATTCTCATTTACTTGGGGTCTTGGGGGGCTTTGTTTTACAAAACGCTTTCCTCACTAAAACCCCATGAATGGGGTACTAAAGTACCATCAAATCAATTTTACTGATAAGAAAACAGCTTCAGAAAGTTTAAGTGACTGTCTTTGTTCACACAGTTAGGAAAAAACAATTGAACCAGTACTCAAATCCATGTCTTGATGCCAATTTCAGGGTTCTTTCCTCTATGCCATATTGTCTATCATTTCTTTGTGTCTTTGGCAGACCACCCCACTAGAATCGTGGAGTTATAATTGTTAGAGCTGAAGGGATCTCTAAGACTCTGCTCACCCCATTCATTTTACAGCAGAGGAAACTGAGGCCAGGAGAGGTGCAGTGATTTGTCCAAGTTGTATTAATGACCCATCAGCCTATTCCTGCACCTTACATGACAGCACTTCAGATGTTTGTAGGGCTTTTATGAAATCTTCTTTCCCCTCTATTGCCTTCAGCCAAAGCCTTTGTTCCAAACCCAGTCTGGCAATCCGTTTTCATAAATTATCCATCTGCAGAAATTCTCTCTGGCTCCACAACTGGTGTGAACCCCACCCACCTTTCTCACTCTTTCTCTCCTCCATTCTCACACCCCCAGTAACCTCTGGCTCCTCCCACCTGCTTTTGCTCAAGCCCTTCATCTCCCTGAGATGGGAAAAAGTAATGTCTGCTTGGAGCAAACACTGACACCCCTGTCCCCCTCATTCCCTCAGAGATTCCAATGAAATATGAAATCAATAGAACAGAAGAGAGGCTTTGAATCCATTCATTAGATTTACCCCCTGATTTCCATTATGTCCACTGCCTGATTTTGACACCTGGACTACTGTATTTTTGCATGGCTGAACTAACCTGATGATGGCAGATAATGGACTGACTTAGGTCATTCAATCAACCAATGCTGATTGAGTGCCACATAGGTGCAGGGACTATTCTAAGCCTAGGAACAGGGAAGGGGATGGGTGCCCTGGAAGGGAGACGTCAAATATACGGTCCCTGCCCTCCAGGAGTTTACAATGAAGTAGCTGCTGTGCCCAGGGCAAGCAAGCCGAGCATCGGTCTGGTAGTGAGAGTTGCCCTGAGGGTGGCAAAAAAAGGCAAATACCTTTAGAAGGTCTTCAGTTTACCCGAGCCCCAAAGTATGAAGGAAGGGGCTCCAAACACAGTTCAGGGTGGAGACTCCTCAGGACCTACCCCCACCCTGCCTCAAGTTAAAAGCTGAGGGATGGAACCTTCTTACAAGTGTTTTTAATTACTGCACAAATGTGTCATCAGCAGCGGCACTGTAGTTCCCAGTTACCCACTCCCAGACTGAAGCTCCTGCATGAAGTGGTTAGCACAGACATTTAAAAACAATTAGGATCATGGTGAGGCGGCTCTGAAAGAGCTCATTATGTCGGGGGATGGGTGGGGGGTGGGAAATCAGGCCATTACACTCATCAGATAACTAAGTTATTTGTAGGGGGAGGGGGCAGAAGGGGGGGAAGATGATTGGTTTCTTTAATAATTCTTTTTTTAAGCCATACAGGAGCCAGAAAGGCAGGTGCACAACTGATCTCTCTCTCTCTCTCTCTCTCTCTCTCTCTC
>NW_027187419.1:3226326-3243978 GCF_028583685.1 Petaurus breviceps papuanus | reverse complement strand
CCCTTCTTCTCTCTCCTACTGAAGCTAGCTCCCTTGTGACTAGGCAGATCCAATGTTCCTACTTTCCTAAACTCTCAGAATGAAGGCTGGGGAGAGACAATAACAGCTTGCTTGCCTTTGGCAAACCATCAACCACCATGTTGTGCCAAGTCTTCTTGAGAGGGTATCAGTGGAGAGATGGGGTTGGGAAGAAGGGATGTTGGACAGCCTCCAGACAAATGGATAGGGAATCGGTCTGAGAGGAGAATCCACTAGGTTCAGAGGCTGGCACAAGATGTCATGTAACCAGAGAATAGATATAGAAATTGTTGTTGTACCCCTCAAGGAGTTTACAGTCTAACTGAGTGGTAGTGAAGGGCAGCTTAGGAAGCAGAGACTTAGAGCTGGAGGAGATCTTAAAGACCATTTAGTCCAAACCCCTCTTTTCACATATGAAGAAGCTCAGGCCCTGTCAGGTAGTGACTTATCTAAATCCACCCAGAGATGGGACCAAGTCTCCGGACCCCTAGTTCAGTGATTTTTCTGACATTGAGACATGCCAAAGAGCAGTCACCCCTCCCCCAAAAGAGCAGTTAGCAACCTTCTCAGAATTATTCCATATTTATTAATCACCTACAGAACCAAAGTAGAGTCTAAGGGAGTAAAGATACAAAATTCAGATAAGACACTTTCCCAGCCATCATGGAACTTAGAGGAAGTAAATGACACTCCCTTCTCCAAACTACTTTGGTCACAGTCAGAGTCAATAAACATTTATTAAGTATCTGATATGTGCTAGGTTCTGTGCTAAGCCCTAGGGACACAGAGAAAGGTATGAGACAGTCCCTTCCCTCAAGGATCTTGCAATCGATTGTGGAAGACAATCAGGGACCTGATGACATCCAGTACCTGGGGTGGAAAATTACCTCAGAGAGTCAGAGTACTAGTGTTGATTTCATCTTATGAAATGATGAGTTTCTGGAGATCATAAAGGACATTACTTTGTTCATGAGCCATGGCCACATTTGATCATGTGGGAATAAAGGAAGCCTTCATTTGAATGTAGTCATCTTGCCCCTAAATGCCTTCTCAATAGGCCTCAAAAAATTAATAGAATCACTTTCCTCTCCAGAATAAAATTCTAGATCTCCAGAGAACATATCAAGGAACCAAAGTATACCTAGAAGAATGAATGAATGTGTGGATAGATAGATGGATAAATGGATATATGTAAGAATTAAGGAAAAAACATTTATCAAGGGTTACTTTGTGCCAGAACACTGTGCTAAACTCTGAGATTACAAATTCAAAAATGAGGTAATTGCTGCTCTCATGGAGGCTATATACATATGTGCATACACACATATATACATACATATATGGGACTAGTGGCCTGGGAAAGGAATTTTCATCTAGGAAGTCAAATGTGGATGGTCAGTTGATCCTTAGGGTATATGATTTACATATTCTTTCTAGAAGCAATGATAGTATTGATTTGATTACTGTGCCCAAATCAAAGGGTGCAAAGTGGAGGAGGAAGGGGGAGGAGGCAGGGAGGAGGGATGAGTGTGGGAGGCAAGGATAATAGTAAATTGACCAGGGTGAATGGCTGGATGGAATGTGGAGCATGGTCTGTTCTAGAGCTGGCTAGATACCAGATATAGGATGAGTTTGATCTCACTCACCAATTAAAATAGGTAAGTTCTAGTGAAGAGGTTCCAAAGTTGAATGTAATGCCTTCCCCAGGGACAGGGCACATGGATTCTGGAAATCTGGTCCACATTGCACCATTACAGATAGGGAGAACTGATACAGCAGCATGGCAGGTGGCAAACAGTTTAGTTTAGCTAGCTAGCTAAAGCGGACAAAGTTAATTCGCACTCACTCAGTTGGAGTTCAAAACTGAGTGACCATACCCAAGCACCAATATTAGAAATTTTATCTCAAGTCTCATTATATCTCTCTACATTTTCCTCTGGGAATAGCCTTTCAACCTCCTCCACTGATGGACATTCATTCTCTGACTCTCCTGGCGCTTGGGACCAGGAAGAATGATGGGAACCCTCCTTCTTCCCTAGTGCCCTTCTAGTCCACTCCTCTAACATCATTCATCTGTCAATCTTCTGCTTTAATTGTGACTCATCATCCTTGTTGAAGTCATCTGTAGAGCTCCAAATAATTCTCTTAACTTTTTCAATAATTTTATTGCCTGGCTCACAGTCTTCCTCTCATCCTCAGACATCATCCTCAGAAATTTTAATATTTAAAATAACATGATCTCTGAGTTGGAAGGGATGTTAGAGGTCATCTAATCCAACTCTTCTGCCACATGTGAGACAATACAGCCTTTTCTTCAAGAGCTCCAGTGAGGGAGATACCAATTCTTCTCAAGGAAAACCATTCCACTTATAGATAGCTCTAATGGTTAGGAAACTTTCTTATATCAAGCCTCAATGGGTCTCTTTGCAATTGCCCCTGATACTATTTTTTCATGATAAAATAGAATAAGTCTAGCCTATCTTTCATAATACAGTCTTTCAAGTATTTAAAGACAGCTATGTTCCAATTCTCCCCCCCCCCAAGCTAAACATCTCTAATTCCTTCAACTGATTTTCGCTAATTATGTACTCAAGACCTTTTGCCAATCTTGAAGCACTTCAGTGGATACCTTCCAACTTATCAGTCCCTTTCCCAGACTGTCAGACCCAGAACTGAACATAATAGTCTAGATGAAGTCTGACCAAGACTTTGTAAAATGGGACAACTGCCCCTGTATTTCTAGAAGCTATGTCTCTTCTATTGTAGTTCAAGATCAAATTAGCATTTTTGTACCATAGCACAAAGCTGATTCAGATTGAACTTGTAGTCCACTAAAATATGCAGATATTTTTCAGAAAAACTTCATTGAGCCATGAGGCTACCATCTTGTAAGTCTTGTTTATTCCTAGTCTCTTCCTCTCTACTGGCTCCCATCCATCTACCTATAAACACTCTTAGTTTTCTCCAATCCTAAATATATATAATATATACATACATACATACATAATACATACATATACATGATATACATATATAGACACATATATACATATACATTTAATTGACCCTTGTAGCACATTCAGCTATTATCTCATTTCTTTCATCCATTTTACTGCTAAACTTCTTGAAAGAGTTGTCTATATTTGAAGATTTTGATTCTATCCAAACCACTGTCATATCAACCCCTTGAAATTTGACTTCCTCCTCTACCACTTTACTGAAACAGCTCTCTTTAAGATCAATAATGACCTCATAATTACCAAATATGATTGTCCCATTTTCTGTTCTCGTTCTCACCCCTCTCCAGCTTTTTACATTATTGATCACCCCAATACTGGATACTCTCTCTTTCCTCAGCATTAGATATGCCACACACTCTCCTATGCTCTACCTACCTCTCTTATCACCCCTTCTCCATCCCTTCTGGTTTCCCACCCCTTTCCTGATCTCTTAATATGAATGTTCTTACGTCCTTGGCATTCTCTTCTGCTTCAATGCCTGATCCTTTTGCCCTGTTGTTCACATACATTACAACTATTGTATCTAAGAAAATGTATCTCCAATCTTTACCTCTTGTCTTGACAGTTCTTCTGAGCTCTAGCTTCACTGCCTATAGCAAAACATTTCCACCCAGATGTCCCACTAGCTCTTAAACCTTAACCTAAACAAAATTAAAGTCATTTTCTTATTCCCTAAACCTTCTCCTCTTTATTTCACTATTTTTGTCTGTGGCATCACCATTCATTTAGTCTCCCACATTCATAATCTCAGAGTTATCTTTGATTATTCTATTCTCCATGCTTTTCAATCCGTTAATAGGACCTGCCAATTATACTTCTGTAACATCTCTCAAATCCACTCTCTCCCCTTTTTCCATTGCCACAACATTAGTACAGGTCCCCATTACCACCCATCTGGGTTATCAGATAACTTCTTTATATTTATTCATGCCTATATTCTCTTTCCCTTTTACATCCTCCTTAAAGCTATTCCCAGAATAATCTTCCTTCTACATCTGATCACATACATTAATAATTTTGTTCAAAAATCTTACCGACTCCCTATTGCTTACCAATTAAAGTTCAAACACCTCTGACTGCTCTTCAAGACCCTCACAATTTGGGGTTCCCTTAGATTTTGAGACATATCATTCCTTTCCACACACTCAATGATTTATTGCCTTCTGAACATGACCTTCATTCAGGTCTTCCTCACCAATTAAGTCCTGTTTTATAGGTCATCACAAAAGCCAGCTCCACCAAGAAGACTTCTGTCAACAACAAGCTTCCTTCTCAGACTTCACACTGTACTTTGTTTTATATCTCTTTGATGTTTTGGGATTTTTTTTGATGGAGAAGACCTCTAGTTTCATTACTTTGGGAATTCCTGGTGACAGATTAACAAATCATGTGTAACTTTAAGTCATGGAAACTTGCCTTAAACCAGGAAAAGTTAACTGACTTATCCCCGGTCACACAGAGGCCCGAGGTACCTTAAATCCAGGCCATTCTGATGCCAGGGTCATCCTTCTCTACACTCTGCTGTGCTGCGTCACATTGACTTATTGTGTATCATTGTGCTATATACTAGTTGCATCAGCATCATCCTTCTATAAGACTGTAAACTATGAAGGTCAGGGACTATGCCCTATCTAAACTTCACATCTTTCCTAGTGCCTAATACAATGCCATGAACATAATAGCTACTTAACAAAGGTATCATAGACTTAGAGCTATAAGGCACTCTGAAGATCATCTAATCCAAGCCCCTCATTTTTCAGATAAGGAAACTGAGGCCCAGAGAAGTTAAGTGTCTCATCTGAGGTCACACAGTTAATAAGTGGTGGAACCAAGATCAGGTTCTCTTGCTCTTTCCAGTGTCCAACCCTGACTCACTATGTTGTATTTTGTAATATGGTATCATGCTATATTGTACTCATTATATTCAAACCCTCTTATATGTAACACACATGCATACATGCACACATATACACACATACACACACACCCCTCTATACTTCTAACTTCCTACTGAAGTCTCTTTGCTGACTGATGGAAAGATATTGAAAAGAAAGAATACCATTGGTGGGTTCCATCTGGTCAGTGGTTCACATTTAATTCTGGAAACTTTTATGAAGACTACACTATTGCCCCTCTGACTGGAGGTTAGGTTGAATAACTCCTCTCCAAAATTCCATTTAAGGAAAATGCCCAGGCCAGACATATCTTCATTTTCCACCTCATTCCACTTCTCTGGAATTCTCCATCATGCCTCCAGGAACCTCCTCATCAGGAACTCCACCATCTTGCAAGATCATGTCAGCCTTGTGTAGCAGCAAGCACCCCAAGCATCCTCAGGGTTTGCAGCTACCACAGGTTTTTGGATCTGCTTTGTTAAAGGAAAGCAACTCAAAATGGGTTAACAAGCTTACTTTAATCAGTCAGACATATATCGTTTACCTTGTTCAGGGGAAAAAGGTCAGCACCCCGAACTTCAAAGCATACAGGCAGAATTATCAAGACAGAAACAGATCAAGTAGACAGATTTCCAAACTGTCCAACCATTACATCCATACCCAGTCAACATCTGGGTTTCCACATCTGGGTTTTTCAAAGCCGGGGGACTCTCAACAAAGGCTTCCCAGAATTCAGATCAAATCACTGAACACTTCCCAAAGTGAGTCCCAAAACAAAGCTACACATCAGGGCTTATATAGCCTTCTCCGGCTCAGAGAATGTAACAACCTTATTGACTCACTGGCCAATCAAGAAGTATCTACTGAAAAACAAGCCTCCCACCCCCATGTTTCAGGTGCACTTTAGCCTAGGGGCAGGGAAGATCTTCCAAATTTGCATTCAGATATATCTTCATTTTCCACCTCATTCCACTTCTCTGGAATTCTCCATCATGCCTCCAGGAACCTCCTCATCAGGAACTCCACCATCTTGCAAGATCATGTCAGCCTTGGCACTCACACCTCATGAGTAGCCTCTGTCACTTGGAGCCCTCTAATTAAAGAGCAGGGCTAAAAACTCTTCCTAGAACCTCCATTTAAGGAGCACTCGGGTCAGCCATTTCTTCCTTTCTCACTCAGCTGTTCTCCTTCCACCTTGCCCTCATGCTAAGTACCTTCCTGCCACCCCCTTTCAGCTTCCTTTTATGTATTGTCTTCCCCATTAGATTGTAAGCTTCCTGAGGACAGGGACTGTATTTCTTCTTTGTATTTGTATCCCTAGTGCTTAGAACAATGCCTGACACATAATAGTTATTTAATAAACGTTTATTCACTGATTTCCCTCTCTAGCTCACTATACTCGGGATCCTCTCAACCACACATCCTAGGTGTCATCATTTGGAGTCTCCCAGTACCAAAGGAAACACATGGTTGTTAGAATTGCTTATTGGGTCCAAGTCCATGTGCCTTCTATACCAAGGATACATTTATCCTCTTTACAAGCTTTTTGCCCTCCTACAATGATCACACTTCAGTCCACACCCAGGAATCTGAACCCAGAAGAGGCAACGAAAGCTCAAAGCCATTTACCAGTTATGGAACAGAAACAATTGGAATTGGAAAGCAATCTGATGAACATGTTGCCTGTGCAGCAGCGAAAAGCAGCTCAAAGAAAGCCTATTATATGAGCTTAAACCATATTCTCCACAACTACGTTTTTCCTCAGTAATCAACCCAATCATTTGTTCATGTTTGAGAAGCTGGAGCTATTTTTGAAAACTCCATGACTTCATAATTTTCAGTCATGTTGATATACCCATATGTCACCTTGAGTTTGTATTGTCTCAAAACAAGTATGAGGGAGAGAACTGCACCTCAGCGAAGAATTCAGTAAATTCATCTGTGGAACATATTTCAATTCTCTAATTAGTAATGTCACACAGAGTCCTCGAAAGCTGCAAACAATTCTCACAGCAGATCTGGGATCCCAAGCTGCCCTGGATTTGATGAAGAAGACACTGCTGCCCAGCCTGGGATTACAGCCTTTCACAAATACTTGAGTTCTTCTTGCATTGGGCTCAGGAAAGAGACTAGGGCTGGATATATAAATCTTGAAATCATCTTTATGTAAATGATCATTGAACTCTTGGGAGGTGGTGAGATTACAAGGCAAAACAAGGAGGGAGGAAGAGAAGATGGGCCAGGATAGAGCCTTAGAAGGCACCCTCAATTGAAGGGCATGTCAGGATCAAGAACAAGCTAGGGATACTAAGAAATGAATGTACAGGTCGGTTGACAAAGATCTGAACTGGTGTTGTAGCTTTGTAAGGAAAGAGGGGGTATATATAAGAGACGCTGTGAAGGTAGAAAGGATAAGATTTGATAACAGATTGGATATGTGGGGTGACTGAGAGTGAGGAGGCATCTAATAAATGTATGTTGATTGATTGGTTCCACATCATAAGAAGAAAGAGGAAGCTACCAAACAATCCCTGGGCCATTCTCCTCTCACTGACAGACCCAGCAGAGATGAAGCTGGGATTTGTGTGGGACAAAAAGCTGTGACAAGAGTTGTCATTTGGAAGAGAAGACTGGGAAGAAAGGGGCTGAAAGTAACATAAGCTAGAGGACTGGTAGCCTTTGGCAATCCCTCTCCACTTCCAGTAGAAACAACAGCCTCTTCCCACACAGCACCATATCCTGGAATGAGAACAGGCATTTTGCCTCAGGAGACAAAGCCCTCTGGGCTAAGAGTCAGGGGCTCCCCTTCTGGTCCCTCTTTGTTCCTACCTGAGTGACCTCCAACAGGTCTCTTCCTACACATTGGTTCCCTTTTCCCATTTCAGTGAGAGGTTGAGAGCACAGGTTAATATTAAATTTGGAGTCAGAGGCACTGGAGTTGAATCAGAGTCCTACTGCGAGCTACCTGGATGACTGGAGGCAAGTCCTGTAACCTCTCTGGACTTCATGTCCTCTTCAGTTAGGTAAAATGATAGATTGGATAGAGCACTGGACTCAGAGTCAGGAAGACCTCAATTCGAAACTCACTTCAGATACTTCTTAGTTCTGTTAACCTAGGCAAGTGTCTTAACCTCTCAATCCCATTTGCATCATCTGTAAAATGGAAATAATAATAATAACACCTACCTCCTTAGGTGCTATTGGAGTATATGGGCAGTTAGGTGGCACAGTGGGTAGAGGGTTAAGTCTGAAGTCAGGAAGACCTGAGTTCAAATCCAGATTCAGGCAAGTCACTTAATTCTTTTTGCCTCAGTTTCCTCATCAGTAAAATGAGCTGGAGAAGGAAATGGTAAACCACTCCAGTATCTTTGCCAAGAAAACCCCAAATGGGGTCACAAAGAGTCAGGCAGGACTGAAATAACAACAATAACAACCTCAGAGAGCTGTTGTGAAGATAAAATGAGGTAGCATATGTAAAATGTTTTTTAAGCAATTGGGGTTAAGTAACTTGCTCAAGGTTACACATGCTAAGTGTCTGAGCCCAGATTCGATCCCCAGGTCATCCTGACACTGGGGCCAGCGCTCTTACTCGCTGTGCTACCTGACCACCCCAATATGTAAAATGTTTTGCAAGCCTTAAAGCCTTAGATAAATGTTAGTTATAGTTTATTAATAATAATAATGATAAAAGAATTGGTTTAGATAACCTTTAAAATCCCTTGCAACTCTTGTAATCTAAGATTCTAGGTCTCTGTGAATGGAGACATGCATCCTTTAATAACAATCCCAAACAGGCAGTGTGAGCATACAGGCTGGGGGGTAGGGGAGAGGTCCCCAGCAAAAAGACCCCTTCCTCAAGCTTTTCACCAGAGTGACCAAGAGGTTCGACCCCATGATTCCCTTTGCTGCTTCTCTGGGGCCTCCCTGCTTTCTTCACTCCTTATTGCATCCCTTCCTTCTGTTCCCCTAGGCATAGCTCATGCACTGATCCCCAACCCAGGGGCTCCTCCTCAAGTCCCTCTTTGCTCCCTGCCCCCCCTCCAGCTGACATCGCCAGAGGCCATGGGCATTTGTTTTCTCCCTGCACGGGGCTGCACACTGGCACATTTGTACCACAGGAAGCAGAAAACTAGTTTAACATCTCATTTATTTCATAGATGAGAAAGTAATTCCCTGCTGAATGATTGTCCCGAATCAACAATTCAGAGAGGAGGAATTTACAGTGCTGCCAGGGACTGGAGTGCATTACTGTAGGCAGTTCTAGAACAGAGCTGAAACCTTTTTTCCCCCTCTCCTGTTACCCTGAAGAGAAAACCCATTAAATATGATTAAGGTTAAGAGATTGCTAAAATTACAAACAGCCGCCATTCAATTATTTTGCTCTATAAAATGCAACACAGATTGGAGTTATTTCTCTGAAATGTGTTTTTAGAAAATAACATAACACAACTAATGTGGTTTGATTTAGCCAATCAGGTTCCAAATACCACTTCTAATGCAAAGCTAAAAGGTTCATAATTTAACTCAAAGTTCGTAACTTAAGTCATCAGGTGCTTACTTCATAGAAAAGCTTTATAAAGGGGAGAAAAAAATCAATACCATCCCAACTAATATTCTGAAGTCATCTGCAGCCAGAGACTCAATCAATTTTATCACCCATTAAGGGAAAAGACAGAAAAATAAAAAAAATAAAAATAAAACCCCAGCAACAACTTGGCCTAACAGGTTCATAATTTTTTTTATTGGGAGTAAATCTCCAAGATATTTCCTGTCAGTTTTCATAGGGCCAAAGTTAGGTCTTCAGGGTTTGCTTTCATTTCGAGCTTGGTGGCAGAACCCCCTCCCCCCCGCCCAGTAGCAAATCCTGATCCACTCAGCTGCCTCTATAGACCCAACATGGTAGCTCCTTTATTACCCCCCTGAACTTGTGGCTTGGACACCAAATTAGCAAGGAGGAGAAACAGAAAGGCAAGAAAGAAGAAAGCTCAACTGTGTTCAAATGTATTTTTTGCCCAGTCTGAATTGAAAGCTAAAATAATTGGAAATTCAGGAAAAAAAAAATCTCTATGCAGATATATTAGTGGCTAGAGACTTCTGGTTATTATGGTTAATAAAACACAGGATTTATATTACATTCTACTCACAGACTGCAGCCCAGGACTTGCAGTCCCTCAAGACAGAATATAAGCCATTTATGAGAGTAAACTTTGTACACAAGCTAAACACATAAAGCCATGTATTAGAATTGGACAAAACATTGCAAGCCAAATAAAAGCCTACTAAATGCCAAGCTCCCTGGGGCATCTGAGGTGAGAAAACTCTTTGCTGCTTTCAGAAACAACACATAGAGTTTGCAATGGACTATCCTAGTGCTAACCACTGCCCACCCATAGATGAGAAACCTGATTGGTGCCAGACCCTATGCCACTGAAAGGGGATGGGCATTAACAGCCATGGGCTAAACAAGGTATTCACATCACTCACAGTTAGAGGGAGAAGATGCTTTAGGGATCCTCCAGTCCTGTCCTCACATTTTACAGATGAACAAAATGAAGCTGAGAGAGAGAGAGAGAGAGAGAGAGAGAGAGAGAGAGAGAGAGAGAGAGAGAGAGAGAGAGAGAGAATGATTTGTCCAAGGTCATACAAGTATAATCAAATGCATCGCTTTTGACTCCAAATCCAGAAAGGAGATGGAGCAGCATCCATTTTGCAAGGGGACCAGCTATCTAGTGAGAATCTAGCTTCTCCATTGAAAAGAGGCCCCAGGTTCAAAATTCTCTAATTCTTAGGGTGAACTTAGGATATGTCCCATAACCTTTCTGTACCTCAGATTCTTTATTTGTAAAGTAAAAGGAGATGGTTGAACTAGATAACCTCTGCAAAGGTCCTCTCCAGCTCTGAACCCATGATTCTATGATCCTGTGCTCCTCCAGTCCTCAGAACCAGGGCTTTTCTAGCCTCTTTGAATAGCAAAAAGGAAATTAATGGTCAGTATGGGAGTGGTGAAGTTTACCCTCTGAGGGCAAAAAGCAGAACTAGAAAATCCCATGACCATCAAAGAGAAATAGGCTAGCCATTTTTTCTTAAATTCTGGGAGCCCTTTACTCTATGCACAGAGGGGTTCTTAACACACGGTGAATGAATTTTTTAAAATATTTTGATGACTTTATTTTAATATCATTGGTTTCCTTTGTAATGCTATGTGTCTTATGGACTTAAAAAACATGAAAAGAATCCATAGCTTTCACCAAATGATCAAAGAAATCCATGACATGCCAGTTTTATAAGATTAGCCCCTTATTCCAGTTCCTACTTTGCCCAAGGTTACTGATTCATGATAAATGTCAGAAAAGAAATTGATGGCAACATAACACAGTGATGAAAGTGTTGAACTTGGAATCACAGGTCCTGGGTTCAAATCCACCTCTGTCACTTACTGCTTGTGTAACCTTGAGTTTATCAACTCAAGTCTCTGGATATGTTTCCACATCTATCAAATTAGGAGAAGGGCAGGCTTAGACTAGATGAAGCCCTTCCAAATCTAGGATTCTGTGATGTAGATCTCTGTTTTTCCTAACTTCAGGTCTTGAGTGGGACCCTACACAAAAGAAAAAAAAATAGAAATTTGCTCAGGAAGGTAGTCATCTTATGGGAAAGGTGAATTGGAGGTAAAGAGGAAAGGGAAGGAGGAACCCTCTTTATTTTCCTTCCTTGAATTTATAAATCAACATAATGCTATAATAAATAGTAAGTATTTGAAGCCTATTCACATCTATTTTCTTGATCCTCACAAGTGTGCAAGGTTGGTAGGGCAGATATTCCCATTTACAGAGAAGAAAATGAGGTCCATATAGGTAAGTAACTTGCTCAGAGTAATTACCAGCAGGACCTAATTTAGTCTTTTTGGTGACTCTGTTTCCATGCAGAGGAAGAATCTTCCTGCTAACAAGCCCCTGAGATAGAATAGAAACCAGAGTTGGGATGAAGGGAGCTATTATAATGCTTCCATCTCTGACCTCTGATTTCCTGCTATTAGCTCAACAATAATGTTGAAGGATCAGATTGGTTCCAATAACACAGTGAAGAACATCTGAGCCCTGGTCCGGGCTGCCTGGCACTGACCATCTCATTGTCCCTCTCATTACAAACATAATAAAGACCAAAACACCAAGGCTGGCGCTGGGGAGTGAGGGGTTGGATGCACACAGAATTGTAGAAGGAAATAGGGTAGGAATATAATGGAATGGGGCATGAAATACCAGGCTGATAAAAGCAGGAAGGAGTCAGAGAGGGGACATGGGTCATGATTTTGAAGGGGCCAGAGGGAATTACTGGGAGTCTCCAGGAATGGACAGTAGCAGGCCTTTGGGTTTTACTACATTTTGGAGTCTACTCTGGCTTATGAGAAGCAGATACCATCAGAGAGTGGGAGAAGAATAAAGGGAGAAGAATAAGAGAACTAGAACATATTGGACATCTGCCTGCAAAGCCAACGTTAGGGACCCCTCACCGAGTGTGGTCCAGTACCTCCAGGATTTGGACCCTTGGCTTTTTCAACTTTCAAGAATAAGCAGACCACCCAGCTTGGCATGCCCCTGTCAAAGAAGGTATTGTGTTCTATGAGCAAAGCAGAATTGAAGTAGTTCAAAAGAAAAGTGAGATGCACAATTCCACTCCAAATGTTCACATGGACCATTTGTTCCTGACCTGTGACAGAGCATTCCAAGCTCGTATTGGTCTAATCAGCTGCAGTTGGACACACTGTAATAGTGAGGTCATTTTTGGTCCTCTTTGAGAACAAAGGACAACAAGAAACCAGAAAGAGCTCTAGCTCATAGCATAGTTAGCATAGTTCTAGCTACAGAGTCAGAGGGTGTGGGTTCATATCCAACTTCAAATATTTATAACTCGTGTGATTTTGGTCAAGTCCCTTTACCTACTTGACACTCAATTTCCTCATCCATAAAATGAGAGGTATCGGACTAGATGGACTTCCAGCTCTAAATCTGAAATCTGGAGGGCTACGTCCCTTTCTGGGAGCCACACTTTAGAAAGGAAATTAAAAACTGAAGCCAAGTCAGAGTTGTGCGAGAAGAGTTGGAACCAATATCAGATGGCATTGATCTGTTGAAGGGATGGGGATGTTTAACATGAAGAAGAGAAAACTCTAGAGTGGGGTTGGGAGGTAGACAATGGAATAAGCCATATTCAAGTTGCCTTCAAGTATTTGAAGAACTATCATATGGAATAAGTATTAATGCTTAATTTTTCTTGGCTACAAAAGGACAAAACAAGAGATAGGAGCTATAGGGTGGTAAATTTTGGTTCAGTGGGAGACCCCAATACTCTCCAATTAAAGCCATCCCATAAAGGAGGTATCACTTTTCCAGGTGGTGATTTCCCTTTTCTGGAATTGTTTAATTAAAAGATAGACTCCTTTTCTGCGGGTATTGTAGATGGCATTAATATATCAAAATGCAGATTAGACTAGGTTACCTCGAAAATCACACTCAACTTTGAGAGCATATGTTTCAGTGACTTCTAGGTATAACCACAGCTTTCTACTGGGTCTTTTGCCTTTTGTCCTTGCCACTCAGGTTCCTGCTGAGGGGCACTAATAGTGTGGGTAGAAACACAAAAGCTCTAGCAGAGGGATGAAAGGTAGCAAGTGGAGAAGAGCTAGAGATTTGGAAAGTTGGCCATAGGATATCGCAGGCCACTGACATTGGTCAATGGTTTTTTTTTTTTTCAGAACAGGTTCTAGCATAAATACTTATGTAAGTTGAGAAGATCCCAATTCAGAAAGTAGAGCAGGGAGAATCCTAAGATTTCAACCCTAGGTAATCCTTCCCCAAAGGAAGGTCTTGGCTTTCATTTCTCTGATTGCTTGCGGGAGCAATACTTGGAATAGCTTTGCCCATCCTGTGACACTCTACATGGTCTAACACACAAAAGATATCCCTCCCTCTTTTCTTCAGCAAGGCAGATCTAGAACCACTAACCTGAGAGCATAAACCTCATGAACACCATCTTCTATGGATTACAGGGTCTTTGGTTCTAGGTCATATTATGTGCAACTATATGCCTCTGAGTTGCTGGCACTCTGACCCTGTCCTTGTCCCAGTCCTTACCCATGCATTAAAATCTGATATAGAAGATGGGATGTAATGGAAAGAAGACAGGTCATGGAGTTAGAATACCAGAATACCAAATATTTGTGATATGTGTATGTATATGCCACAAATATATAAAACCAGGATCCATACATATGTATGTGTATACACATATATCTTGCATGTCAGATTCTTTCCTAGATGACAGTCTCCCTTTCCCTTCTTATCTTAGCTGTATTGATTTTGTTGCTGCAAAGGCTTTCAAAATTTCATGTAATTTAAGTTATCTACTTTATCTTCTGTGTTTGCCTCCTTCTGGTTAAAAACTTTCTTTCTAGTCATGGCTGTGGAAAAGCATCTCATCTCATCATGAGTTATTTTCTTTTTTGCTTTTTGGAGGGCAGTTGGGGTTAAGTGACTTGCCCAAGGTCACATGGCTAGTTTTTGTGTTAAGTGTCTGAGGCCAGATTTGAACTCAGGTCCTCCTGACTCCAGGGCTGGTGCTCTATTCACTGAGCCACCTAGCCACCCCATCATGAGTTATTCTTGTTGCTATTGTTAGTGTTATTATTTTTCCTATCCCCATCTCAAGATGGGAATACAATCAGTTGCTCCCAATGCAATAAGAACAGGAAGGACAAGATGAGCTAGATTTGAACACATGGGAGCTAATGACTTTCAGAAAGGTTTCTTTACTTGTTCTGTTGAACCTAAACCCCAAAGCTGCTAGGGTTCCACTTTCCCCAGTTCCACCCTTGGTTCTTCTAGCTTTGGTTAGAATGCCACCTATCTTCATCTTAGAATATGCCCCCAAAGATGTAATATTGAAAATGCCTATACAAATGATTTAAAGAAAATAAATGAAGTGAGAGAGTGTCTACACTAAGACCAAAAGAATCTCAGGGCGGGGAGGGGGGAGGGAGAGGGGAGAGGGGGGGGGGAGGGGGGGGTGGGGTAGTAGGAAAGTTTAGAATCCCCAGAGGCCAAGCAAGGGCTGGAGACAATAAAAAAGGACAGCAGGCACTGCTACTCCAACAATTGTGGATTGTTGCTCCAGTGCAGATGTAGTAAAGAAGAATAGCACTTGGAAGAACAAGACTTATTCCCCAATAGACTGGTGGTCAGTGGATAGGAACGGGCTGTTTTCAAATGAAGAAATGCATGCTATCAACAGCCATATGAAAAAATTTTCCAAATCACTAATCATAAGAAAAATGCAAATTAAAATAAATCCAAGGTTCCACCTCACACTCACCAGATTGACAAAGATGGCAAAAGATGAAAATAGCAATTTTTGGAGGAGCTACAGAGGGAGGATGAAAGCACACTAATGCGTTGTTGCTAGAGCTGTGCATTTAACCCAACAATACCATTTTGATTCACATCCTACAAAAATAACAAAGACATAGAGAAATGGTCCATATGTGCAAAAATATTTAAAGCAGAACTTTTTGTTGTAGCAAAGAATAAGGAAAAAAGTGGGTGTTCAATTAAGGAATGGCTGAAGAAACTGTGATAAATGAAATCATGGAATATTTGAGTCATAAAATATGAAAAACATGAAATCATCATTTGAACAATACAGAGAATTCTGGGAAGACTTGTATGAACTGATACAGGGTAAAATGAACTGATCTGGAACAATTTACATTGACCACAATAATGCAAAGAAAGCAACTATGAAAAACTTCAGAATTCTGATCAATGCAGAGACTAATCACAACTTCAGAAGACTGACAATGAAGCATGCTTCATGTCTCTTTTCAGACAGGTGAATGAATGAATGAATGAAACATGCATTTATGGATACAACCAATATGTTGACTTACTTTGCTTGCCTATATTTGTTTGTTATAAGAGGGGGCTTCTGGGGAAAGGGATAATTCACAGGTACTAAAAGAAATTTAAAAAGAAAGAAATAAAAAAGAAAGGAAGGAAGGAAAAAGGAAAGGCTGAAAGGAAGGAAGAGGGGAAGGGAGGGAGGGGGAGAAAGAGAGAGACTAAAACTCATCCATAAAAATATTTTTTAAAATAAACCAAAAAGAACTCAGGCTTAGAAACAGATACAGTGGCATGGTCCCTTCTGGAATGGGGTCTTTACAACACTTCTCAGGAAAAGACTCAGTGGCAGAAGAGGAGTAAGCAGAAGCTTAGTGAAACTTCAAGTAGGTTTCTCCTCCTCTATGTTTAGTGAAAAATCATTTTGATTTAGTGAAAAATCATGTGCAGAAGACCATCCTGGAGTTAGGAAGACCTGAGTTCAAATCCTGCCATTGATACCTACTGCCTTTATGCAAGCCAAATAGGACATGACCAGTCTCCTCAACCAATCTCAACACACTTCCTATATATTTCCATTTCACTTCATCCAGTGGCTTCTAAATTAATTAAGAATTTTTCATATAGTCTAAATCTAACAATTGATTAATTCTTGGCCTTATTTGTACCTATGATTGATTGTTCTTGCCTGATTAATGTATCAAAGTGTGTCATCTTGTCATTTACTTTAAGCAGAGTAGAGGTAAATGACTAATTCAGTCTAAACCGCCCTTACAATAGTATCTTTCATGGACTATAGTATCAGAGATCTAGAGTTGGAAAAGACACTAAAGGCCAAAAAAAGGCCAGCCTTCTCTTTTTATATTTGAGGAAACTAAGGCCCCAAGAGGTTAAGTGATTTAATCAAAGTCACACATAGTAAGTAACTGAATATGATTACAACAGCATACTGGATTGCAGATTATATAGGTGGAAAGGACCTTAGATATCATCTAATTCATCTAAGATATGAGGAAACTGAGGTTGCTAGAGGTGCAGATACTTGCCCATAATCATACAAGTAGTAGGTGGCAGAAATAGTATTCAAAGTCAGGCCGTCTAACTCCAAATCCAGAGCTCTCCCCTAAAGAGGTTTGATGATGCATACTTCTAACAAAGTCAGCATGTTCACTTTCCAGTTCCACCTCACGCCAAGTGTTTGCCTCCCTCTGCTAACCATTTTTCCTGGCCCCCAACTTCTTCATTTGCCACTTAGCTTGATCTGATTTTGTGTTGTTGCTGTTTTTTCTTTCTGAAGCCCAACCAGGGTTCAGATACCAGAACCCACACAGAGAAGTGAGAGGCAGGTCTCCTTTCTCTCCAAGAAAGGGGAATAAAAGCAAAAAGATGCTTATAAATTTCCAAGGCTTCAGTTGTGTAATGTTGTGTCAGGAGAGGCTGGGGTTCCTTTATATACTTAATCGCATCACATTTCTAGCTGACACAACTCAGCACTTTATGACACCACACCGTTTAATAATACTCCCTACCAACCGAAGAAGGGGGATGGGGTAAGGGGGCAAAGCAAAGAGGAGAAAAATAATAGAACTTTTTTTCCACCTGAATGTCTGCTGTCAGTCTAGATTATATTATAGGCAACCAGGGCAGGTCCTTAGAGATTAGAAATACCCCTAAAACACATCATCACCTTCCAAACAGAGGCTATGAGGTAAGCTGAAAGGAATCAATTTTCATATATTCTCTCTCTCTCTCTCTGTCTCTCTCTGTCTCTGTCTCTCTGTCTCTCTCTGTCTCTGTCTCTCTCTGTCTCTCTCTCTCTCTCTCTCT
>NW_027187419.1:3212985-3226226 GCF_028583685.1 Petaurus breviceps papuanus | reverse complement strand
TCTCTCTCTCTCTCTCTCTCTCTCTCTCTCTCTCTCTCTCTCTCTCTCTCACACACACACACACACACACACACACACACACACACACACACACACCTTGCAAAGGAAATACCAGTGGAGTTTGTTTGTTTGTTTTTCCTACTCTACTACATTGCTTGGGTTCCTTATCCATTATCTCTCAGGATGAATCCTCCCTAGATATCCCAAAACAAACACTTCCTGGGATCAGAGAGACACTTCCCTCCTCTGTTTTCTCACCAAGGAACAACTGTCATCTGATGTCTTTTTTCCTTCTCCCAAGCCAGAGAGAAGCTTTGATAAAGTCATAGAAGGCAAGCTTATCAAATATGCTGGATAACAAAATCAGGATCCAATAGGAACATGTTGGGTCAGAAGAATGGGATGAATCTACTAAGATAAAATTTTAATAAGGCCAAATGTAAAGTTTTAAACTTTGTGTTCAAAAATTCTGCTAAAGTACCTCACTTAGCTTTCCTGAGCTTTAATTTCCATATTTACAAAATGTCAAAGTCATTGCATTATTTTAAGGACCCTGTGAGATTGAGAATTTTTTAATGAGGAAGATGACTTTAGGGGACTTAGGAGTCAACAGAGTGATAGTGCTACCCCATCCCCCCCCCCCAAAAAAAAGCTAATGTGACCTAAAGCTGTATGAAAACTACTCAAGTTCCCAGGTCCAAAAAGCTACTAACCCCACAATACTGATCACATCACATCTGGAATACAGTATTCAGATCTTGGGGTCACATTTTAAGGACATCTACTGGAGCATGCTCAAAGGGAGGTGACTCAGATGGGGAGAGAAGTCGAAACCACACGTGAAGATTTGGAAAGATATTTTAGAAGGGATTCCTATATGGAGTGAACTAGACTCAATTCCATTTGATTCAAAGCAAGGAAATTTAGTAAGTATCTATTAAATATCAACACATGCAAGGCACTTTGTAAGTTAGCTCAACTATAAAGAGGAAAACAAAATTATTTTAAGAGTCCTTTTATCTTTAGAAGGTTATGGTTTTTTCTATTATTCCTGCTCTATCCTCACCATTCCATAATTCTCACCTTTCTCCTCAAGCATTTGAGTCTAATGATATCCTTATCCTGTTTATTTGCTATTGAAACCACATATCTAGAATGAGCAAATGAGGAGGTTGGATTTATATACTTATTCATTCATTCATTCATTCATTCATTCATTCATTCATTTATTATGTTGATCTTCCTGCAAAATCTTATACTCCCTAGGAAGAATGTTTGGAAATTGGTCTAGCACCAGCAACTCCAAGTTTATCTCCTCTTTCTTTTTTTTAAACTTGTGTAGTCATTCAAAACATATTTCCACATTAGTCATGTTGTGAAAAAAAACATAGACAAAAAAACTCAAGAAAGATAGAGTTTAAAAAGCATGCTTCAATCTATATTCAGACACCATCAGTTCTTCCTCTGGGGAGGGATAGCATATTTCATCATAAGTCCTTCAGAGTTGTCTTGGATCATTGTATTGCTGAGAATAGCCAAGTCATTCGCAGTTGATCATCTTACAATACTGCTGTTACTTTGTACACAGTACATGTCACTTTGCATCAACTTTTCTAAGTCTTCCAGGTTTTTCTGAGGGTATCATGCTCATCATTTCTTATAACACAACAACATTCCATCACAAAAACACAACACAATTTGTTCAGTCATTCCACATCTGATGGGCATTCCCTCAATTTCCAATTCTTTGCCACCAGAAAAGAGTTGCCATAAATACTTTTGTGCATAAATGTCCTTTTCCTTTTTGGCTCTTTACCTCTTTTGGAATATAGACCTAGTAGTGGTATTGCTAGGTCAAAGGCTATATACATTGTTTATAGCCTGTTGGGCATAGTTCCAAATTGCTCTATAGAATCAGGTCACAACTCCACCAACATTGCATTAATGTCTCGTTTTCCCCACATCCCCTCCACCACTAGTCTTTCTCCTTTTCTGTCCTATTAGCCAATCTAATAGGCATAAGGTAGTATCTCAGAATTGTTTTCATTTGCATTTCTACAGTCAACAGAGAGTTAGAGCCTTCTTTCATATGGCTATAGATAGCTTTGATTACTTTATATGAAAACTGTTCATAACTTTTTGTCATTTATCAATTGGGAAATGACTTTTATTTGCATAAATTTGACTCAGTTCTCTATATGTTTGAGAAATGAAGCCTTTATCAGAGAAATTTGCTTCAAATTTTTTTCACAGTTATGATTGCCAACTGCATTTCCTTCCATTCTATTTCTCCTTCTATTGTATTCTCTCCCTCCTTTCACCCTATCCCTCCTCAAAAGTGTTTTGCTTCTGAATACCCCCTCCCCAAACTGCCCTCCCTGGTGTGACAGACCTTTATTGCTGACCTTCTAAGCTGTATTTGACTGGATAATTATTTCACCATCTCCTTTTGTAGGTTCTGCAGTTTTATGGCATTATTCAAAGGTGTTCAGCAGGGCTTAGGGGAGGGTTCAGGCATGTTGCTGCCTTTTCTCATCTTGGCTCCACCTCCCAATTATCTCTTCTTTCTCACAAATCTCTGTCTTAAATCACAAAAGAAAATATTTGACTTGGTGCCTCTTGAAATTTACAAACCCTAAGCCAACTTACTTTTGGTGCCAAGGTCATCTATACCCTGAGTAAGAGATATCCATTTCATTTCTGTGTCCTCATAGGCTGAATTCTCACTTCCTGGATGATCTGCCTCCGATTTACTCACTATCAACAATCTTCTCTTATTCCTGTAGAGCCTCATTGAACTCAGAGAACTAGTTTGTGATATCTTAAAAGCCCATCTCAGGATCAGGAAGCCAATCTACTATAGGCTAAGTACTATGTATTCTTCCTGCGTATTATACCTCAACCCCTTGAGAAAATGAAAAATCAATAAAAAGTATTTCTTTGCTCAAAATCCTGGCCACCACAGCAGTGGACATTAACAAGGTATAGGTAACAGAAAGAAAGAACCCTATGAGCACAGGTCATAATAGTGTGTTCTGTTCAGGAGTCTCCACATTTGTCCTTCTGGTTGTGCCCAAGAATCTGTTCAGCTGTAGTTTTTTCTTTCTCCCATGGTCCTGAAAGGAAAATATACTTTAAATTCTACTCAACCCACTTTTTATTAAGCATCTTATATGTACAAAATTATTTTCTAGTCTCTGAGAACACAAAGTTAGAAAATAGCTCTCATAGAATATTTTTAAATGGAAAATGGATAATTTTGATTACATAAAATTGAAAAAGTTTTTCACAAACAAAGCCAATGTAACCAAGATTAGAAGGGAAGCATAAAGCTGGAAAAATAATCTTCACAACCAGTGCCTGAGTTGTGTCTGGTTTACAACCAGAAGTGAGTCAAATTTATAAGAGTACAAGTCATTCTCCATTGAAAAATGGTCAAAGAATATGGAAAAGCAATTTTCAGAGTAAGAAATTATAGCTCTCTATAGTCATATGAAAAAATGCTCTGTATCACTATTGATTAGAAAAATGCAAACCAAAACAATTCTGAAGTACCACATCATACCTATCAGATTGACTAACAAGACAAAAAAAAAAAAGAAAATGATGAATTTTGGAGAAGATATGGGGAAATTGGAACACTAATGCATTGTTGGTGGAATTGTGAACTGATCCAACCATTCTGGAGGGCAATTTGGAACTTTGACCAAAGCAGTATAAAACTGTACATACCCTTTGACCCAACAATACCACTTCTAGGTCTGTATCCCAGAGAAATCATAAAAACAGGAAAAGAACCCACATGTACAAAAATATTTATAGCAGTTCTTTTTGTGGTGGCCAAGAATTAGAAATTGAGGGTATGCTCATCTATTCTGGAATGACTGAACAAGTTGTGATATATGAATATAATGGAATACTATTGTTCCATAAGAAAGGATGAGCAGGTAGACTTCAGAAAAACCTGAAAAAACTTATATGAACTGATGCTGAGTGAAATGAACTGAACTAGAACGTTGTACACAATAACAGCCACATTGTGCAATGACCAGCTTTAATAGACTTACCTCTTCTCTGCAATGCAAGGATCTAAGACAACTCCAAAAGACTCATGATGGAAAATGCTATCGACATCCACAAAAATAACTATGGAGTCTGGATGCAGATCGAAGCATATTATTTGCTTTCTTTTTGTTTGTTTATTCTTTCTCATGGTTCCTCCAATTGATGCTAATTCTTCTTTACAACATGACTAATGTGAAAATATGTTTAATGTCAATGTATATGTAGAGCCTGTACCAGACTGCATGCCATCTTGGGGTGAGGGAGGGGAGGGAAGGGAATAAAATTTGGAGCTCAAAATCTTATGGAAGTGGCAGCCTCAGACACTAAACACAAAAACTAGCTGTGTGACCTTGGGCAAGTCACTTAACCCCAATTGCCTTCCAAAAAGCAAAAAAAAAAAATCTTATGGAAGTGAATGTTGAGAACTAAAAATAAATAAATAAAAATTTTAAAAAAGAAAATAGCTCTCATAGTGCTTACATTCTAGTAGAGGTATAAGACATGGAATGACAACTTTTTTCAAATACATATATATATATATATATATATATATATATATATATATATATATTAGCAAAAAGAATCCTTGGTATGGAAACTCCCTCCAATGATGCCAATCAAAAACTCTTTAATTTTTAATCTAGTTGGCCAGGGGCACTGAAAGGATAAGTTATTTGCCCAGGATCACACATGTCAGAGATGTAACAGAGACAAAATCTGAACCCAGATCTTCCTGACTTGAACTATAGGTTATCTGTTACGCAATGCTCCTCCTCACAGATAAGTTATAGTATACAATACCACCTAAGCATATCACAGAGGTATAAAACAAAGTGTTCTGGTAGAGGAAGTTTGTTACCTAGAGCTAGGGACAGAGAAAGCACCCAGGGAAAACTTCTTGGAAGGTATAGCACTTCAGAGAATTTCACCAGATCTCAAGGTTGGAAGCCATGCAATCCAAACAACAATTCACAAAATATTCTCTCTATGACATATCCAACAAATGGCCAACCTTATCCACTGCTTGCAGAACAAAAGTGAAGGGGAACCCACCATCTCTTAAGACAAACAATTCTACTTTTAAACATTTCTAGTTATTAGAACATTTTTTTCCTGACTTTAAGCCCAAATCTGCCTCTGAAACTTCTAATCTGTCCTTTCCCCTGGCCCCTCTGAGGCCAAACAAAACAAATTTAATCTCTCTTTCCCATTACAACCCTTCAAACTTTACTTCAAGATAGCTATTTCATTCTTCTTTCCACCCAACCTCATCCACTCTCTAAATCTTCTCTCTGCCAATCTAACTATCCCAAGTTTCTTCCACCAGTCCTCATCTAGCCTGATCTCAAGGCTTTTCACCATTCTGGTTGCCTTGTTCTAGATGCTCTACAGCTTATCAATGCCTTTTCTAAACTATATCACCTCTTAACGAACACAAACCCCAAATGTGTCTGAAGAGAGTAAACTATCACCTCCTTATTCCTGGAAACTATGAAACCTGAGGTCAAGTAAGTTTTCTTGGCTATCACATTACTGTTGCCCTTAGTAAATCCATCATCCACTAAAAAACAAAAACAAAACCCAGACTTTTTTTTCAGAAGAGTTTCTGTCTAGGAACTGCTGTGTATCTTATATTTGACAAATTGAAGAATGGATAGAAATTCGACAGACAATGCGAAGAGAAGACATTCCAGGCATTGGGTACAGTAGGAGTAAAGTCACAAAGGCATGCTCTGGGAACACAGTATAGTCTAGCAGAATTTGTGAAGAAGACTAACATAAAATTGAAAATGTAGGGTGGCACATGATTGGGGAGGGCATTAAATGGCAAGCAAAGGAGTTTGAGATTTATTTGGTAAACAAAAGGGAGCTGTTAAAGATATTTTTGGCAGAGAAAAAACATGATCAAATCTACTGAAAAAGATTAACCTGACAATGGTACAAAGGATGGAACAGAGGAGGGAAAGAGTAAAGATAGGAAGACCTTGGAGGCCTCTAGTATAGTCCAGAAGGGTAAGAGTATGGATTCACTGCACAGACTGATTTCACCAACTTGGTGTCTTGGAGTTCAGAGCAACAAGAATGGAACTCATGTATGAATCTTTCCCCCTGTACTCAAATTCCATCCCTGCCCCAACTAATACCTCTCAGGAAAATTTTGGTAAGTTTATATTGAGTGAACCAGGGACCTAGGCAAGGAAGGGTCTAGGGGTGAGAACAATGAAATAGGGAAAGTAAGAGCCTCCCACTTACCCTTTCCTTGACAACAGAGGTAACTCAAAGCTGCTTCTGTTCCTCCCTAAGCTGTTTCCATGGCTCCCATCCAGCCTGCCTCTGATAACTATTTAGCATAATGTGCAGGGAGGCACTACAGAAAATAGCTTGTGTCACCCTCCAGGGTCCAGGGTCTTGCCTTCTCCCGCCTGCTCCCTGTGTTGCTTCTGGTCTGAGGGGTCAGTATGGGGCACCTGAAGCATGGCTCTCCATTTAGGGCTCCACTCTGACCAAATTACCTGTGCTCTCCAGGCCCCTCTCACAGGTGGACCCATTAACAGCATTGCATGTACAACCTGTCAGCTCTCTAATTACAACCTTCAGCAGAAAGCCTCACTCTCTGGCTGTTAGATTTCCATGCTTTCAGTTGGGTACCTTGCTCCATGCCACTGTCAAAAGTTCCAGGAGGGTCTGTTTGCCTGCATGTCTGAAAAGAGCTGTCTTTGTGTGCTGCTGTTTTCTTTTTTATTTTTGTTGTATTTTTTATTTTTGCTTTTTAAACAGTCTGGCCTTTGAAAATAGGAATCAGAAATATTCAGGATGTTGGCCGAGTGAGAAGCAGCAGAACATAGTGGATAGAAAGAGCCACCTTTGAAGTCAGGAAGGCTTGGGTTCAAATACTGCCTCTAATCCATACTGTTTGTTTGGCTGTCTGGCTAGGCAGGTCACTAAAACTCTCAATGCTCCCAGCAGCTCTCTTACATCATGAGATAAAATATAATGGAATATTACATGTGCCATAACAAATGACCAAATGGACATGTTCAGAGGAAACTGGAAAGGTCGCATGAACTGATGCAGAGCAAAGTAACAGAACCAGGAGAACAAAATTATACAGAAAACAACTTTGAAAGACGTTGGAACTCTGATCAATGGGATCATAAGCCACAAGTCTGAAAGATTGAAGTTGAAACTCATCATTTCCCCTCCTGAAAAGAAGTGACAAACTTAAAATGTAGAGACATGTATTTTCAGGCATGGCCAATGGGGGAATTTGTTTTCCTGAACTATGTATGTTTACATTGACGTTTCCTTTTTGGTTCAAGCCTTTGTTCAGTTAGGGGAGGGGAAGTTATAGGAAGGAGAGGTAATAAATGCATATTAAAATTAATTGATTAATTAATTCATTTTAAAAAGACACTGGTGGAGAAAACTTCCTTACCAAAAATATCAATGATATCTGTGTTATAGCTATTTTGTTGTTTTTTTTTTAAATGGTAGCTTACAGGGGCACCAAAATGCATGAAGCCATCAAGGGACCTAAGGTAGATAACTGGTTCTGACACTAACTATATGGTTTTGGGGAAATAACTTTACTTCTATGCTTCACTTTTCTTCTCTCTAAAATGTAAATTAGTAACAATACTTACATTATCTGCATAAGTCTGAGAAACAAACATGGTGACCTGATATGGTGAAAAGAGCACTGGTCTGATAGACAAGAGATTCAGGTTCTAGTACCAACTCTGCCACTAGGGAAGGGTAAATCACTGCACTTCCCTGGACCTGTCTTTGTTGTTGTCGTTTAGTTTGTTTGTTTTTTATAAAATAGGGAATTGGACGACAAATATTAAATGTCCCTTCCAGTTCCAACATTCTGTAGGTCCATGACCCTAACTTACAGAATTGTTGTGGGGATTAAATACAACAATAGACATGAAAGTACTTTCAGTTATTTAAATGCAAATAGCTGCAAAGCCAGTTTAATTGGTTGCACTGATGTTTAATTCTATTTGTAATAAAGCTTTATAAAGATGGAAGATGGTCTTGTTCTTTGAAGCATCCTTGCATATAAGAATTCAAGATTGCCAAACTTCCAATGTTTTGTCAACCCACCCACATCCCTTGAGGAAAGACTATAGAAAGCAAGCAAAGTGACAATCAACCTCCATTAGCACTTTCCTGCATGAGAAGTAGGATGGCAGTGTAAAAACTCATTGAACTAGAAGTCAAGAGAGTTGGGTTAAAATCACAGAACTTCAAAGTTGAAAGGGTCATCAGAAGTCACCTAATCCAATCCTCACCTGAGGCATACATCTTTTTCACAATATCCCTGTCAAAAGGCCAAACAGCCTCTATCCAAAGCATTCCAGTGTTGGGAAAACTCCCACCTAATGAGATAGTCCAAACTATTAATGGAAATCTCTAATTGTTATGGTTTTCCCTTTATAGCAAGCCAAAATTTGCCTTCCTTTAGTTTCCATCCATTGGCCCAATGGGGCTAAGTGCAAATCTAATTCCTCTTTTTATATAATGTTCACTTGTTTCAGCTGTGTCCAACTTTTTGTAACCCCATTTGAGGTTGTCTCAATAAAAATACTGGAATGATTTACCATTTCCTTATCATTTTGCAGATGAGGAAACTGAGGCAATCAGGGTTAAGTGACTTGCCCAGGAGGAGGACCCATATATGCAAAAATATTTATAGCAGCTCTTTTTGTGGTGGCAAAGAATTGGAAATCAAGGGGATGCCCATCAATTGGGGAATGGCTGAACAAGTTGTGGTATATGAATGTGATGGAATACTACTGTGCTATAAGAAATGAGGAGCAAACAGACTTCATAATAACCTGGAGAGAACTATATAAACTGATACTGAGAGAGGAGAGCAGAACCAGGAGAAATCTGTACACAATCCCAGACACAATGTATGTGTGATAACTGACTTCAATAGACTGGGCTCCTCTCAGCAATGCAAGGTTATAAGGCAAATCTGAAAGACTCATGAGGGAAAGAGATATCCACATCTAGAGAAAGAGTCGTGGAGTCTGAATGCAGATTAAAACAAACTACTTGCTCTGTTTCTTTTCCTTGTTTTGTTTTGTTTCCTCTTTCCCACTGATCATTCCATTGGTTGTAATCCTTTGCAACCTAACTAATGATTAATGTGAAGATATTTTTAGATACTGAAAGCATGCCACCATGCTGGGGAGGGGGGGAGAGGGGAGAGGAGGGAGAAAGAGAGGGGGAGAAAATTTGAAACTCAAGGGACCGTGGAACTGAATGTTGTAGACTAAAAGTAAATAAACAAATTAATTTTTAAAAAGTGATTTGCCCAGGGTCACATAGCTAGTAAGTATCTGAGGTCAGATTTGAACTCAGGGCTTCCTGACTCCAGGCCCAGTTCTCTAACTATCTATTGTGCCATCCAGCTGCCCCCTTCTCACATAAGATGAGTCCTAAATATTTGGATACAATAATCAGGCCCTTACTGGTGAATATGTACTAGCTAGGTGGTACCAGAGATAGAGTACTGGCAATAGAATAAGGAAAACCTGAGTTCATCTACTGCCTCAGATACTAATAGAGTAGAAGAGGGACAGAAGGAATACTGGTATGGCTGGGGCATAGTGTACATGTTCAATCCAACTGTTTCTTAATAAGCAAGCATTGCTGTGGGTATGTAGGTCACACAGTGGATAGACATCTGGACCTGGACTTAGGAAGACCTGAATTCAAATCCCACCTCAAACACTTACTAGTTGTGTGACCCTGGGCAACTCACTTTACCTCTGTCTCAGTTCCCTCATGTGTAAAATGGGGACCATAATAGTACCTACTCCCAAAGTTGTTGTGATAATTATGAAGTGAGATAATGGTGTTGTATGATAGCACAACACATTTGTTCTGTTGTGAAGATAAAATGAGGTATTTGTAAAGCAGTTTGCAAATTTTAAAGTGATATAAAATAATATAAATATTACAGTGATGTAAATGATAGTTATTATCATTATTATAATTATCTTGCTTCCATTCATAAGCTATGTGAACTTAGTCAAGCCATCAGATATCTCTGGACTCAGTTTACTTATCCATAAAACAGAGAAATTAGACTAAGTGATCTCCAAGATCCTTTCTTCTAGCTACAAAATTCTTTGTTCTCAAGACATTGCTTCCCTAGATCTTTCCTTACCTATAAAATGAAGTGGTTGGAATAGATGGTCTCTGAAGTCTCTCCCAGTTCTTTATCTATGATCCTATGAGTAGCTACTTGCAGGCTCACTGAATGATAGCTCATCATTCCTTGGTCTGCATCCTTCCCCAGGGTCTTTGGACCTGGGGTCTCCCAAACATTTGTGTGAAATATTCATTTCTTGCATAATAATGACAGTTTACATTTATATGGTACACTAAAGTTTGAAAGGCACTTTGTTCACATTAACTCTGTGAAATAATAGTGCAGATATTGTTGTTTTTTTATTAACTATTTAACAAATGGGGACACTGTGGCTCTAAGAAATTCTATTACTTCCTCAGGATCATATAGCCAGAAAGTGTCCAAGGCAGGATTTAGACTGTGGTTTCCTGCCTCCAAGATGTTACCTACTACCCCATGCTTCCTTTCTGGATTAGCTTCCCTCCATTTACTTTACTCCATTATGTCCTATGCTACCTAAATTACATAATTAGACATGGGATTGGACCCAGGAACCAGAGTTCTGAGAGAACAGAGTTCATAATGCCTGAATTTCCAGCCCTATTACTGATTATCTCTGCTTTAAAATCCCTTTCTGTACAAGCAAGTAGACTTTTTGTGATTACAATGTGCTTACACACACACACATACACACACAAGTATGCGTGCACATACACACATACCCACAGATATCACAAACCTATTAAAAGGAGAAAGGATTAGTAACATGTATAGAAATGGGACTTGCTTTGTGATGCTGAAAATCTTATCCTGTAGGCCATGCGAATACATCAAATCTATCATCCAGAGCTGGTCCAATGCTATAGCAAGTGAAGTCACAGGCATGAACGAGGCTAGCTGCAGTAGGAGCTATAGGTTTTTTTTTATGGGAAGAAGAATTGCTTCTGAAGCCCCTATCTATTCAATGGGAAGCAATTAGAAATTCTCCCAGCCCCTAGGATGGGAAGGCTTAGGACCAGGGATAAGGATCTGAGTGTTAGTGTTGCTGTTCAGGGACCTCCAGCTTGATCTTTGATAGGAGTTATAAGAATTTATATTTCTGTAGCACTTAATGCTTTGGAAAGCACTTCTTTCATGACACACATGTGAAATAGGTAATGCAGGTATTGTTATGCCCAGGAAATAACCTGGTCAGTGAGTATCCAAGACCAGAATCAAACTCAGGTCTTTTAACTGCAAGGCAGGTATTCCTTCCATTACAACAGGATATAATTTCTTAATGAAAAGGCATTACTGGGTTTTCCTTTAGGGCCTTTCCCCACACCCTCATCATTACTCTTCAATGCATATACACATACACAGTACCTCTAGTAGTCCAGCCGGCTCAACCACAGATTCATCCCATGGGGCACAGCAGAGTGCCAACACCCATTAGTTGACTCACCCAGAATGTCAGCACCCGGAGCTGTCCATCAGAGGTTCCTTCTTCATTCTTACTGACAGTCAGGCCAACACTCCCCCTCACCTCCAGAAGGGCTGTCTCTCTGCATGAACTCTCTGGGACAGTTACAGAAAGTGAAAGTCCAAGCCACCAAGCTAGACCCTAGATCTGCCGGAAACTTTTTTTTTTTTTTAAGAAACTATTCTTTGACCCAAAGGGGGGGGGGAGAGAGAAATGTCTTTAAGAATTCCACTACATACCCTTAGTAGAGGAATGCCCTTATTCCCAGGCTGTGAGATACTATTCTTTCTTCTTTATGTCAACAAGGATGTGATCTGAATCTCTGAATAAGGAAGAACTTTTTCTCTCCTTACATATACACACATGTATATACACACATACATACATATATGTGTATATGTTTTATGTGTGTACACACACACACATACAAAAATAAAATTTTCTTCCACTTTCTGTTCTCCTTGCCAGGAAGCAAGACTGAAGGTCTGTTGTCCCAACAAAACAGGAATGAGATTACAGCCCCCTTCCTTTCCAACTCATACCCCAGCTCAGCCAAGAATACCAGACTGCTACATGGGAGAAACTGTAACCCTTAAGAAATGACTAATAAGTGGCTTACTACTCACACCTTTTCCGCACCAGGAGTTGTTACTTCCTAATGCAAAAACACAGAGGATGACAGGGTCTCGGGGTCCAGGTCTGGGATACAAGAACCCACTTCAATTGACAGTTTACCTGGCAAATTAGGGCAGCTCTGGCCTGCTCATGCCCCAATAGATACATAACTGTCTATGCATCAATGGATTGCTCTTTATCTGACAGGTAATTAGCTATAGAAAAAAGTAAATTAAAAAGAAAGACTATATTAATAACAGTATGCATGTGTGTATTTGACTACAGATGCACAATGAATTACTTTAATTTGCAAAGAAAACTCTTCTGGTCTGAAGAGCTTGTTTCACTGCCAGAAAGACGGATACCTTGAAAAGATGAGCTCCCACACTTCAGGGGATCTCAGTGGGGAAGAAGGGCTTAGGATGTAAACACTTTATTCTCTTCTTTAATCTACACATTGGTTAAACATCTGCACAACTACCTGTGTATCAGGGATCTGTGTTCAACACAGCTGCCTCTTCAGGGGACCTAATGCCCAAGCAGTCCCTGTTCTTCCAGGGTACCATGAAAAAAGAAAACAAAGGCCAGCCTAGAGGGCTTGACCAAAACATTTCTCTGCAGGCTGAATATGAAGAGAACTTCTTTTTTCTGAGGTGGGGGCAAAATTTGCTTCTATGATTTGGGGGAGAGAGGGAGAGATGAAATGGAGATCATAAGCATTGAACTACCTCATTTTACAGAAATCAAACTCACACTGCTGGACTAATAGTGTATCTATCTTAGATGATAGGCTCCCAGAAGGTAGGGCCATGCCTGCCTAACAGTACAGCTGGTACAGTAGAAAAGGACTTTTCCCCTGATGGACAGGAAAGGAAATCCCTGGTGTCAGATTTTTAGGCTTCTTTTGGAAGAAACAGAAAAGGGAGAGCAAGAAGGGAAGGAAGAAAT
>NW_027187419.1:3167054-3197985 GCF_028583685.1 Petaurus breviceps papuanus | reverse complement strand
GAAGGAAGGAAGGAAGGAAGGAAGGAAGGAAGGAAGGAAGAAAGGAAAGGAAGGAAGGAAGGAAGGAAGGAAGGAAGGAAGGAAGGAAGGAAGGAAGGAAGGAAGGAAGGAAGGAAGGAAAGAAGGGAGGAAATTAACTAACTCAACACAATTAACTCAGTATTAAAGATAAAAAAACTGAGATTCAGAGAGACTGACTTTCCTAAGGTCACAAAACTATTAAAAAGCAAAACAAAGACTCAAACCCAGTATTTCTGATTTCAAACCCAATGCCCCTTCTACCATACCACTCCAAGTCCCTAAAACAGTTTTCTGGTTTTATGTGTGTGTGTGTGTGTGTGTGTGTATAATTAAAAGCCACACAACCCAGAGCACAGAGCAATGCCGTTGGAAAAACTAATCACTAGCTCACTGTTTTGTTTTTTCCTTTTACAACATATAGAATCTCTTTTACAGTTCAAAACATCTCTATGAGAGGTCTGATTGGCCATTTTGATATTATAGGATGACTTCTGCCTGAACAGGTGCCAATAATGTCAAAGAAACAAAACCTTATCTTGCTTTGGGAACTATATGAGCCCAGTTTCTGGGTTCATGAGGATGTTCCAGTTTTCAATGGCAGACCTTGGCACTTTGTTTTTGGTCATGCTGAAAATGCCACTTTGCATCACCTCAGTTGCTATTTTACTCCAAAATGTGTTATTTTGTCCAGCTTCCCTTGAAAGATCAGAACAAATGTCAGGTCGTCACTGCTTCTGTTCATCCCTCCAAATGTGTGGCACAATTTTCACAGAATTTCTCCTAGCATTCAAGCTTCCTTTCAGAATGGGTCTGTTTCTTCATCTAAATTTAACTCTTCAGCCATCGTCCTTGGAGTGAGTCATCTATTGGAACAAATGAAATCTCTGACCTTTTCAACAATGTCCTTGGTCCTGTGGATGATTGGGCGGCCACTTTATGCATCATCATCACAAACGTCTTCCTGACCCTCTTTAAACCTTTTGTGCTTGTCATAAGCTTCGGCTCTTGACATTGCTTCATTCCCTGTACTTCTTTTGACATGTCAAGTGTCCCCACTTGCAGATTTGTTTAACTTCCCATAGAATTGTATATTAATTCTGTGCCCTACATAGCAGTCATCCATTTTTATTCTGATTAAAAATAACACAGACCAGTATTTATCACAGGATCAGAGAAACATAGATGACTCAGGGGCCATTTAGTTCAAACCTTTCATTTTACAGATGAGTAAATTGAGGTCTTGAGACTTTAAGTGACTTGACCAAGATTACATAGGTGGGTTTTGAACCCAGGTCTTATGACTCCAAAGCAAATGACCTATCCTTTACCCTACTTCCTCCCACACTATTAAGGAAAAACCACTGGATTTAGATTTGGGCACTTAATAACCATGGAACATTGGGAAAGTTTACTAATTTTTCTAAACCTCTGTTTCCTCATCTATAAAAACAGGACTAATAAAACCTATAGTACTTACCTCATGGCATTGTTGTGAAGATCAAATGAAATAGTACATAGAAATCATTTGGTAAACCAAGAAATATACAAGATGACTCCAAAGTCTTAATGTCATTTAAGCTTTAATAAGAATTTAATTGAAATTGCACTGACTCTGGAGACACTGAATAAATGTTAGCTGTCATCATCATCATCATCATCCCAATTTTGAGCATGATGATAATTGTCCTTAAAATGGTCTGCTGCTGCAAGTTTAAATACACTGCCACATGACCTTAATATGATAGCTTCTCATTTCAATCCAACAAGCATGCATTAAGCACCTACCAACATATATGGCAGTATATTATGTGTATGGATATGTTGTGTTAGGGCAGCCATGTGGCACAGTGGATAGGACACTGTGCCTGGTGTCAGGAAGACCTGAGTTCAAGTATGACTTAGTGCCAACACAATATTCACAGCACCAATGGCAACTATGAATATGCCAGCATAGTTCTGAATTACAAAATATAACAGACTCTCCATATAGAAGACAAAAGCAAAACAGTTATTTGGGCACCAGAAAGTCACATCCCAACACCAGAAAACCAAATCTATCATAGCAACAAAGAAGCTAATACATCTTATCACCACAGGAAGGAACATCATCACAAAACATTCCCACAAACAAGCACTCACAATCCAATCCTAGCTGTCTGTTTGCCAGCATCCTCTCTCTCCCACCTTACTAGCTGTTCTGACTCTCAGCTTCCTCCCAGGTCTGTTCCACCCTTCAGCAAACTCTTCCCATCACAGGTTCCATGTGATTACATTTGGCCTATTAAGGGGCAGGGAAGATCTTCAAATTACCATTACAATGGCCTCAGACACTTATTGACTGTATGATTCTGAGTATGTTATTTAACCTCTTTTTGCCTGTCTCCTCATCTATAAAATGGAGATAATAATAGCACCTATCTCCCAGGGTTGTTGTGAGGATCAAATGAGATGATTGTAAAGCACTTAGCACAGTGTCTGGCATATAGTAGGCACTATATAAATGTTAGTTACTGTTATTATTATTACTGGGGCCACAAGGAACCTGCCTTCATGGAGCTTACTTTCTACCACAACATGTAAATAAATATTGTTGTTATTTGTTCTTTGTTTTTGAAGAAGATCGATGACATCACTAACAAGTGATGTCTTGACTTGAACATGAATTGGATTTAAGCAAGACAGAGAAGCACAAATCATCAGCCTCACTCTCTCTTCCAGAGTTATTGAAGTCCAGAGGCAAGACAAAAGTCAAGAGGACTGGTGATGGCCTGGGATACAGAGGATGACCTTGGCATCTTCAATGCCTGACCAAGTTCTAAGCACTCCACAGCACCTACTTCAGCCTACTTTATGGCCATTGGAATAAATTGTTCCCATCTGCCCATTCTGCCAGGAAAAGTCTTCACATGCTTGGGGTAGGCATTACCTTAACTTGCCAATGGGATTAAAGCCCGTTGGTACCTGCAACCTGGCTTAGCCCATCTGCAAAGACAGTTTACCAGCTGTGCATGCTATATAGCTTGCTGGAGCCACAGGTGAGAGGTAGGTGACAAGTAGACACCAAAGGTGGAAAGCTGCCCTCACACTAAAGTCCTCCCCATACACCATATATAAAAAGATAATTTGAAGAGGGAGGGAAGAGGGATAAAACACCGACAATTAGGAGGAGCAAAGAAGACTTCCTCTACAGGAGGCTGAATTAAACCTCAAAGAATGTTGAAAAGGATTCTAAGAATTGGAAGTAAGGAGGGACTTCATTCCAGGCATGAGGAGCAGTCTCTACAAAGGCACAGAAAGAAATAGCAAATGAAATTCTGAATATTAGGGCGCAGCAGATAGGATTCTTTGTCTGAAACACAGATAGTATGAAGCACAGAGGAGTAACTGGAGTGAGTCAACCATGACTTTGTCCAGGTTACTGAAATTCAGAGGATATCAGTGACTCTTGCAGTCCTCCAAAAGTAAGAAAAAACAATTGGGCTTAGCAAAAAATAGGGCTGAAATAGCTAGCTGTTGAAGGTGCTTTCTCCCTGCTCCACCTACTTAGCAGACATACCCCAGAGAGATTTCCCCTGGTCCAGCCCTGTTCTATGCTTCTATGACCTTCCCCAACACCACCATGATCATGTTGAAGTGTCCAGGGGTCTCTAAGTGCCATAACTCCCCTGGTTCACATTTGGTGGCACTTGTTATAGGCATAGAAATGGCTAGTTTTAGCTCTTGTAGGGCACCTAGGGCAGCCAGGTGGCACAGTGGATAGAGTGTTGGGTCTGGAATCAGGAAGACCATCTCCCTGAGTTCAAATCTGGCTCTTACTAGCTGTGTGACCCAGGGCAATTCGCTTAACCCTGCTTGCCTCAGTTTCCTCACCTGTAAAATGAGCTCAAGAAAGAAATGACAAATTACTCCAGTACCTCTGCTAAGAAAACCCCAATTGAGATCACAAAGAATCAGACACTATTGAAATGATGGAAAAACAACATCTCTGGTAGAAAGAAGTAATGAGATAATTCTGGAAAAAATAGACTGGAACTAGACAGGGCCAGGATTTAAATTCTGAGCCTCTCTGACTTCCCTAAGGCACACATGAAAATCAGACTCATTACTTTAGTTGTACCTCATAATTGTGCCCCTATATCTCCAAGCATAGCAGAAAATTAGTATCTGCCTTCTACCTATCTAAGAATGACTTCCCCAGGTCCCTATAATTTACCCACCTGTATTATAGCTCATCTAAGAGGCAGTCTGATGTGAATAGAGAGCTGGCCCTGGATCCAGAAAGATCTGCATTCAAGTCCCATCTCTGATATGTCCTGGCTATATGCCAGCCTACATTGGTTTAAAGAATTTCCTCATCTTGAAGTTCCCACTTCTAATGAAAACATAGGTTTGGTCCATATCTCTATGTAGTCTGTGTGTGTCAACCCCAAATTCCTCACTCTGGAGTAAGGTAGTTCTTGCAAGTCTTAACAGGTGGCAGAATGGACCAAGGCTTGATCAACTCACAACAGAGATGCTGGAAGACTAACCAGAAATGAGGAGTAAGGAAGAAAATCTCTCCCCAATTCTTTGAAGCAGAGAAATATGAGGGATGAATTTAAGGACTCCTTTATTCAAAGGAGGCTTTGGCATTCCGCCATGTGCTAGCAGCGGGCAGTTTTGCAGACTGAAGAGAGTGAGAGAGCAAGGAAGGAGCTAAAAACCAGGGAGACAAACACAGACCTCTCCCAGCCCTTGCCAAATGGAAGGAGGAAAAAAGAACAGAAGGGAGCAGTCAGGCAGCAACACAGTTTCCTATGGCCATGTGGGTCTGGCCCCTGGGTCCTGTGTTCCAGCTCCCCAGCTGTTAGCTCTCCCTGACTCCCCCTTTATCACCAGCACCAGTAGCAGCACCCCCTGCAATCTGCTAAAAATCTCTCGTCTGAATTCCAGCTGCCAACTCCCTGGGACTGAGCCCTGCTGACCATTTCTCCCAGAGGGTGCCACTGGGCATTGCTTCCTAGTGACCCCCACCTAGTGACCATACCCTAAGGGAAAGTAGTAGGGAGAAGTTTGGGGGGGTCCCCGATTAAAAAATTGGCTGGGCGATGCTTTATGCATGCATCTGTTATGCTAAAATAACCATCCTTTCTAACCAGGCCCACCTGCTGTCTTTTTCAATTTTAAGTATTTCTAAGTAGCAATCAAATCAGTATAATTTGTTCTTTATCTCGGCAAAACCATTGTGAAAGAAAAATGTGACCATTATGTTACATCAGGGAAAAATACAAGCCCTTTATTTGCAGCCTTCTCTCTATTCTATCAGATCTCACAGTTGTCATTATGCCAGTTGTAGTTAACGCTGTTCAAATGAACAGAGCTTTCTTTAATCACTCCACCCTTCTTTCCCCTAAATGCTTTTTTTCCAAGGTTATGGTTTTCGGAGATAAATACATAAATACCAATGTTATGAATACGTTAAGGGTATCCAAGAGACAGCTCTCAGGATTTGTAGCAAGAGACTGCTGTCATTGGAGTTACACAATAGCCGGCTGATGTTTTGAGTATGAAGTTACCGGGTATTAGGAGAAGGCCTGATACCCTGCTCAGAAGCGTCAGGCTATTTTTGAGCAGATCACAATAGAGCACGCTGCAAATGCTGGCTTTGTAAATCAGGTATCAGAATCCTCATCACTAATAACCACAACAGTAGGGCTAAAGGCTGCACGCACCCCCTCTGCTTCTTTTTAGTCGCTATGTTCTCTAAAAGCCCAGGCTTCTTGGTGCCTGGTGATCTCCAAAGCAAAAAGGACAAATGAAGGTGGGACTTTCTGAGCTCAAGAGAAATAAGTCAGTCAATAAACACTTTTGTAGCGTCTGATGTACCAGGAATTGTACTAAGTGCTGGTTCATGCAGATCATCTCTTGAAACCCTATCATTTTATAAATTAGGAGATGTAGGGTCTGAGAGGGGAAGAAACTTACCAAGGGTCACATAGTGGGGAAGTGACACAGCCAAAAGGAAAATCCAAATTTCCTGATCCCTCATCTACTTTTCTTTCCATGGTATCTCCCTCAAGAACATTCTAAGATTCTGCTGAATATCACAGACATGACCCTAAGACTGAATCTAACCTTTTGACTGGATACAAGGCTTGGGAAGTAAGTGTTAGGGAGAAGCTACAGGACTCATCTCCCAGATAGAGAGGCCAGCTGAAGATGTTCATTCCAATTGCATTAACTACAACGGGATGATTATGAGTTCAGAGAGAATTATTGCATATATCAAGGGTTTGATCTAACACTTCCAAGGAGTCACCCCCTGCCCCTTGGTTGGGCACTGCTTTGTAGGGAGTGACTCACCTCCCTTGACTTAGAGGAAGGCCATTTGCTATCCTGTGGGAGCTGTCCCCATGCCACTAGGAACATGAGTCAGCATGATTGTAGGGGGTGAGATGCCCCTATGTCCACTTCCAAACTCCATGCTTCTCCCAGGACAACCTCATCACTTCTAAACTCACCACCATGCTGTTGACTCAAGCCTTGATTGACCACCTCCGTCGGCCTCTTCTCCTCTCTGTTTGGAGGGCTGCAGGGCAGAGTACTAAACTCCTCCCAATGCCTTCCTTTATAGAGAGCAGAAACTGGACTATCACATCATTCCACTTTGTATCTGCTGCCCTTTCTGGTTTCAAGTCCCCAGAATAAGACACTTCAGTTGGGTAACTCCTGATCTTCTGTTCTTCCCCTGGCACTCTGCTTTCCTGCCTCTTTTTGCTTGTTGTCCCTTCCTTTAGATTATAAATTCATTGAGGATGGGGGCTGTCTCTCTTCTTATTAAATGTATCTCCAGTGCTTAGTACAGGGCCTGCCACATCATAAGCACTTAGTAAATGTTTGTTGGATTTGGATTGTATCAGGACTGGAGTTGGCATTAGGAGAGCCAAGAAGGGTACAAATGTCAGGAAACTCCAGGCCAATTTCTGGGGTCCATTTTTTCCAACTATGGGTAGCACCAACCCAACCAATCAGGTTTTATTTTTTTAATGTCTCAGAAGTGAAAGAATTTCCTGAAAAGTTGCTGGGATATTCTGTCATTTTGATTGTGATTCCTTTGCAAGAGAAAAGGTTGGAGGAAAGAAGTATTTGGATTACTTTTTTTTTTAAATGAAAGTCAGAATTTACTCTACAAGCTCCATGAAGGAAGTAACCAGATTCCAGATTCACCTTGATGATTCTTCCCAGATTCTTCCCATTTTTCTACCATGTTGGTAGGTGTACTTCACTCCATCTGCTTCTCATCTCTGATTCTGGGAACAGTAATCAAATCAAAACTATCATTCCTTCTTGGGAAGGCCATGATGTCAATAAAATGCCATGTGATTCCACTCACCGTACCTGAGACTTTCCAAGCCAAAACATCCCTCTTTGGTTACCACTCCCCCATGTGTCATCCACCTATATTCGAATGTAAGCTTCTGTAGGGCAGGGGTTTTATGTTTTATATTTGCATCCTCAGGGTCAGCACTTAACAAATACTTTTTTCATTCACTCAATTATGCTTTCAGGTTATATCTTAACTTTGTATCTCCTCCTTTACTTAGCACAATATTCTATATGCTATATGGGTTCAACAGATATTTAATAAATGAACACAAACATGACCATCACAACCATTTGTTAACTCCATACCTACTGATGTCAAAGGTGATGAGCATCATATAAAGATAGTTTATACAGGCAACTCCTCTAGAATAAGTGTTGGTAAACCAATAATATCTGACATTTAGATAGTACATTACATACAAGAGTTAATATGAGCCTCACAACAAACCTCTGAGGAAGGTATTACAGGTGTTATTAGGCACATTATTCCCCAAGGAAACAAGCTTAGAGATTTGATCATGGTCAAACAGTCTGTAAGTGCCAGAGACAAGGTTGAAACTCGTGTCTACTTTGCTCCAAATCTAGAAAAATATCCACTAAGCCAGGCTACCTTTTCCCTTAAAAGAAAAACTTCCATTCCAAAGACTGGAGGAAAAAGGCATTTTTTTAAGACATTGGCCACAACCCCATTGATAAATTGAACCATTAAGCAGTTTACCTCTGAAGTTTTCCTACATTTCCTGTGAACTGTCCACACCAAATGCATACATTACCCATGTCAGCTGTCAAGCTATCATCTGACTATTCAAAATTCTATACCTGTCCAACCATCAAGGGCTCTATGCTTCAAAATTAGCCTTCTTCCCCATTAAAAATCTGATTTGCTAAGTATGGCTGATCTCAGTCAGGAGTTAGGAGGCAAGAAACAAGATAATCTGATTAAAGTAACAAGAATTTAGCCCTCTACTTTGGGAGGATTACATCAGTCAAACTACTCTCTAATTTGTTTATTATGGGAGAAGGTAATTTTAGGGAAGAGAGGTGGGAACAAAAAGCCCACAGTCTTCTCCATCTTTCCCACTCATCCTGTAGAACACAGGCCAACAAATCAGTCAACTATTCATGAAAGTAAGAGTTTTGGGCTTCTGGCTAATATGGCTGTCCAAGCAAAAGCTCACTACTTGACTCTCCTATGCCCCCTCCAGAAAAACAAAAAGTCCTAAAAATCACACCACTTAATAATGACTAAGAAATCCCTTTAAAAAACTACTGTTAATTCATCCATCACACAACTGTACAAAAAAAAAAGTTCACCAGAAACCAGTCAATAGGAAAAAGGGTATCAGAAAAGCCAGCACCAGAGCTCAGGAAAATCAGACAGCAACCTCTCAATTCAACCAATTCCTGTATTCTACAAGGTTATCTATCTAGAAGCAGCACAAGTAGAGGGTTGTTCTGAAAATGTCCTAGATAGTTTAAAAACATACAGAGGAGACCTTGGAAAGGCCCAGAAGTGGCAAGAATCAACCTGGATGTGGTGGCCTCAGAATCACAGGCCCAGGTCATTAGCATTCTGTTTTTTGAGTCAGAGAGGACACGGAAGATCCAAGGCTCCAAACCTCAGAGTTCTGGAGGAGGGGATGGTTTATCCCCAGGAAGTAGAGGTCAATGCAGGAAACCAGGTAATCTAAGTTAAGACCAAGGAGGGCTGACCACTCTGTCAAAAAGCATAGAAAGGAGTAGATCCTGTCCCTGACTAAAAGCCCCAGTTCAGAAAGTAAGTCTAGAGATATGAGCAAACAGAGGATATTGGCCACTACAAAGCATTATAATAGGTCTAAAGATACTCAAAATTCAAATGTAGAAGAGTACAACTCCATAACAGAGTACTCAAAGAAAAGACTCAAAGAGGAAAAAAATAATTTTCCAAAAGTACCATATGAATACCTAGAGGAAATGAAGCCAAAGATTTTTTTTAAAAGGAAATAAGTTCTCTTGAGAAAAGAATTGGAAGGGGGAACAAATAGCTTGTAATAAAAGCAGTAAATTTTATACTAGAAATCATATCCTTAAAAATTAGAATACATCAAATAGAATAGACTCCATGAGACAGCAAGAAATAGTAGAACAAAATCAAAATTAGGGGAGTGGGGGGAATAGAAAAAAAGTATAATACATCAAAAACAATTGATCTTGAAAATAGAACAAAGATAAATCATTCAAGAATCAATGAACTCCCCCCCAAAAAAGTCATGATTTTTAAAATGGACTCTATATTTCAAGAAATCTTAAATAAAAACTCCCCAGGTCTACTTGTACTAAAGGACAAAATTAAAACACAAAAAAGCCACCAATCACCTCCTCAAAGGAATCTCAAAAGAAAAGGGGAAAATGGATATTTAATAGAATAGAGGATTTTCTAGCATTTTTAAAGAAATAATGAGAACTGACAAAAAAAGATAAAGAAAGTGAAAATAGTATACTTCCACTGCATTCAGACTCTATCAGTTCTTTCTCTGGATGTAGAAAGTATTTTCTATCTTGAATCCTTTGGAATTGTCTTGGATCATTGTATTGCTGAGATGAACTAAGTTATTCATAGTTGGTCATCACACAACTTTGCTATTACTATGTATAATGTTCTCCTGGTTGTGCTCACTCCACTTTGTATCAGTCCATGTAAGTCTTTCCAGGTTTTTCTGAAATCCACCTGCTCATTATTTCATACAGCACAACTGTATTCCATTATGTTCATATATCACAACTTGGAACTTATTTCTAATACTAGAATACATGAGAAGAAAAGTGTGCAAACAGTGTAGTGGATAAAGAGAGAGAGCATCAAAAGAACATCACTCTTATCTGAACCAGATAGAGGAGGGTTGCACACATGCACATGCAGTTTGGTGGGAAACTACATAAATTCAACATGCAAACAGACAGGAATAGGAAAAGGGAGTGAATGGGGGGGAGGGGGATACCAGAGAGAGAATAGTCATTAGCAAAGCAAACTTCCTAATCCCAAAGAGGAGATTAAAAGAAAATAGAAAGAAATGAAAGGAACTGGAAAATAAAGGAGTGCCTATCAATCAGGGAATTACTGAATAAATCATGGCATATGAATGTAATATAACTTATTGCACTGTAAGAAACAAAGAAAGAGACAGTTTTAGAGAATACTGGAAAGCAGAAACTGATATATAGTAAATCAAACAGAACTAGAAAAAGTATTTATATGAGGACAACAATATTATAAAGAAAAAACAATTTTGAAAGACTTTAAAACTCTAATAAAACCAATGAGAAATGTCATCTTCAGAGGATTTATGAGGAAGCATGTAACACACCTGCTGATAGAGAGGTAGTAGACTCCAAGTGTTGAAGGAGACATACCTTTTTTGGACATCTACTGTGTGGATTTGTTTTACTTGACTAGTTTGTTACAAGGTTCTCCCTGTCCCCTATTTTTAATTAAGGGAGGGGGAGAGAGTAGTGGTGGTTATATTCCATCCCAGGCAGAGCCAAAATGGCAGAGTAAAAGCAGGAACCTGCACCAACCACCTCCAATCCCTGCAAAATATTGATTCTAAACTAGTTTTAGAGCTACAGAACCCATTAAGTGGCACAGAGAAACAAATCTAATGCTGAAGGCAGCCTGACAGGCCAACAGGAAGGATGTATCACACCAGGATGGGAGCCGAGCACAGTCCCACATAAGTCTTTCAGGCCAAGACCCTTGGGGGCCCTGACAAGCAGCACAGATGGGCTGGATCAGATTTTAGGAGAGTAAATCACCAGCAGCTGTGGCGGTTTCCAGACTTCTCAACTCAAAACACCAAAGAGAAAGTAAAAGGTGAGTGGGGGACCCTGTTGTTCCAGGATAAGAGAAGAGCGTGGTCCAACCCCTGACCCTGGGGAGAGAGGTGGCAGAAGCCTGATAGCTTCAGTTGCTGATACATGGCTGCCTCCTGGCCTTCAGATCATAGGGGAACCAAGCAACCATTCAGAGGGTAATTGCTTGCTTGGTAATCTTGTTTGGATCTGGGTCACACTCTTGGGTGGTGGTCCTGGGTTGAGGAACACCAATGTGCCAGAGCTTGTGGTGGCTGTAGAGAGAGTGCCCTCCTCATAACTCTGACAACTGCGAAAATCCCAGCAATTTGGGACACAACTCTCTCGACTCTGGAAGCAGAGTTCTACCATGGCAAAGAGCTCAAAAGTCAAGTAATTGGCTGGCAAGATGAGCAAGCAGATGAAGCACAATCAGACCATAGAATCCTTTTTGGGGGACAAAAAGGATCAAAACATGAACCAGAAGAAGACAATAAAGTCAAAACTCCTGCATCCAAAGCTTCCAAGAATAATATGAATTGGTTAAAGGCCATGGAAGAGCTCAAGAAGGATTTTGAAAATCAAATAAGAGAAGTGGAGGGGAAATTGGGAAGAGAAATGAGAATGATGCAAGAACATCATGAAAAACAAGACAACAGCCTGGCTGAAGAAAACAACACCTTAAAAAATAGATTAACGATTTGGTGGAGGCAAGATGGTGGAGTAGAAGCACGAACTTGGCTTGAGCTCCCACTCAAATCACTTCCAATACATGTAAAAAATGACTCTAAACAAATTTTAGAGCTACAGAATCCATGAAGGGACAGAGAGAAACAAATCTGCTGAAGGCAGCCTGGAAGGTCTTCAGGAAGGGTCTATCACATGGGAATGGGAGCCAAGCACAGTCCCGTGTGAGCTGTGGTTCTGGCCCCAGGGTAGCCCCAACCAGCAGCAGCCAGAGTAGACTTCAGGAGAGTGAATCACCAGCAGCTGTGGCAGTTTCCAGATTTATCAACCCCTAAATGCCAAAGATAAAGTAAAAGGTCAGTGGGGACCTCTGTTGCAACCAGGTGATTGGAAGAGCACAGTCCAGCCCTTGCCCCCAGGGTGGGAAGTGGTGGAGGTGCGGCAGCAGCTGCTGCCATGTGACTGCCTCCAGAGCTCCTGGCCTGTAGATCATAGGGGGACCAAGAAACTATTCAGAGAATAATCGCTCTTGCTTTAAACTGCTTGGATATGGGTCACTGTCTTGGGTGGTAGTCCTGGGGTGTGTGGCCAGTGTGCCAGAGTTTGTGCTGGCTGTAGAGAGGATGTGCTCCTAATAGCTCTGGCAGCTGTAAAAACCTCAGAGATTTGGGACAAATCTCTCTCCATTCTAGAAGCAGAGTTCTACCATGGCAAAGAGCTCAAAAGTCAAGCAATTGACTGGCAAGATGAGCAAGCAGATGAAATGTAATCAGACCATAGATTTTTGGGGGGGGGACGAAAAGGATCAAAACATGGAAAAACAAAGTCAAAACTCCTGCATCCAAAGCTTCCAAGAAAAATATGAATTGGTTACAGGCCATGGAGGAGCTCAAGAAGGATTTTGAAAATCAAGTAAGAGAAGTGGAGGAAAAATTGGGAAGAGATATGAGAATGATGCAAGAAAATCATGAAAAGTGAGACAACAGCCTGCTAAAGGAGACCCCAAAAATACAGAAGAAAATAACACTTTAAAAAATGACTAATTCAAATGGCAAAAGAGGCTCAAAAAGCCAATAAGGAGAAGAATGCCTTAAAAAGTCGAATTTGCCAGATGGAAAAGGAATTTAAAAAACTCACTGAAGAGAATTATTCCTTCAAAATTAGATTGGAGCAAATGGAAGCTAATGACTTTATGAGAAATCAAGATACTATAAAACAGATCCAAACAAATGAAAAAAATAGAAGGCAATGTGAAATATCTCATTGGAAAAACCACTGACCTCGAAAATAGATCCAGGAGAGAGAATTTAAAAATTATTGGACTACCCGAAAGCCATGATCAAAAAAAGAGCCCAGACACCATCTTTCAAGAATTTATCAAGCAAAATTGCCCTGATATTCTAGAAGTAGAGGGCAAAATACAAATTGAAAAAACTCACCAATTGCCTCTTGAAAAAGATACCAAAAAGAAAACTCCTAGGAATATCATAGCAAAATCCCAGAGTTCCTAAACCAAAGAGAAAACACTGCAAGCAGTCAGGAAGAAATAATTTGAGTATTGTAGAAACACAATCAGGATAATGCAAGACCTAGAAGCTCCTATATTAAGGGATCAAAGGGCTTGGAATATGATATTCTGGAGGTCAAAGGAGCTAGGATTAAAACCAAGAATCACCTGCCCAGCAAAACTGAGTATAATGGTACAGGGGAAAATATGGTCATTTAGTGAAATAGAGGACTTTCAAGCATTTTTGAATTACAACATTCTTTTTTATTTTTTAAAGCAATTGGGGTTAAGTAACTTGCTCAAGGTTACACGACCAGGTGTTTCTGAGTGGATGCTAAGTGTCTGTGCCCGGATTCGATCTCCAGGTCATCACGACACTGAAGCCAGTGCTCTTACTCGCTGTGCTACCTGACCACCCCAAATTACAACATTCTTGATGTAAAAACCAGAGCTGAACAGAAAATTTGACTTTCAAATACAAGAAGCAAGAGAAGCATGAGAAGGTAATAGAAAAAGAAATCATAAAGAAGTTATTAAAGTTGAACTATTTATATTCCTACATGGAAAAATGGTAATTATAATTCATGAGACTTTTCTCAGTATGAGGATAGTTGAAGGGAATATATATGTGTATATATGTATACATGTTATATATGTATATACATGTATGTATATATTTATACATATGTATGGGGGTGTATGTGTGTATAAATACATATGTGAGTGTGTGTGTATGTGTACACATGTATACATAGACAGAGGACACAGAATCAGTTGAATATGGAGGTGTATAAAAATAAACTTAAGAGGTGAAAGAGGAATATACTGGGAGAAGGATAAAGGGAGAAATAGAATGAGGTAAATTATCTCATATAAAAGAGGCAAGAGAAAACTGTTACAATGGAGGGGAAGAGCAGGAAGGTGAAAAGGAATGGGTCAACCCTACTCTCATTGAATTTGGCTTAAGGAGGGAATAACATACACACTTAATTGGGTATCTTACCCTACAGGAAATTGGGGGGAAGGGGATGAGGGGGGATGATAGAAGGGAGGGCAGTTTGGGGGAGAAGGTAGTTAGAAGTAAACAAAAGGGACAGGGTCAAAGCAGAAAATAGAATAAGTGGGGGACAGTATAGGATGGAGGGAAATATAGTCTTTCACAATATAAGTACCATGGAAACGTTTTGCGTAACTACACATGTACAATCTATATTGAATTGCTTGTCTTCCCAGTGGGGTTGGGTGAGGAGGAAAGAAGGGACAGAATCTGGAAATCAAAGTTTTAAAAACAAATGTTTTAAAAATTGGTTTTTTACATGTAACTGGGAAATAAGATATACAGGTACTGGGGTATAGAAATATATCTTGCCCTACTAGAAAGTTGGCAGGGGGGAGTGTATATGAGAGACAGCAGATTGGGGGAAGAGGTATTCAGTAGGCTCGCTATCTTGGGGTGGGGTAGGGGAAAGACAGGGAGAAAATTTGTAACTCAAAATCTTGTGGAAATGAATGTTGAAAACTAAAAGTAAATAAATAATTTTTTAAAAATAAATATATCTTAAAAATATATACATGCTCCATCCCACTCCCCCCAAAAAGAAAAATAGGACCACTGAAATATTTTTAAAATGTACAGAGTTGTACAGAATGTAGTTTAAAAAAAAACCAAACAAGCTGCACCATTTTGAAAATAATTTGGTTTGAGTTTATCATACACATTTTAAAAATTTAAGCAGTATCAACAGAGATTCACTGTTTCACATATAATCCCCTTTTTGTGCTTTATTCTGTATATGGAAATATTCTTTTTGTTAAGTTCTGAATAACAACTTTTTTCTTTTCTTTCTTTTCTTTTTTTTTTCTTACAAAATAAGAACAAAGTCCACTTTAGCCGCTGCTTATTGAATAAAGAGAGTGATATCATGGACAGAAATATACAAATAAGACCTGAACTCAAAAAGGAAAACTTCCATAACCAGAATCCAACTATAGAACTCACAACTTTTCAGAGAAAGAACAACCAAGCAAACAGGTATCCAGTATTAATACTAAAATTTAATGGCCAGATGTCATTTGGTCAGTTCAGATTGGGCTTAATTCACAGCCAGAGAACAAGGTAACAGAGAGGATAATGAAATAATAATAGACATTTCTGCACTGCTTTAAAGTTGGATATATCATCTCATTTCAGTCACACAAGACGCCTGTGAGGTATTATTCCATTTTATATATAAGTAAACTGAGAGTAAGAGAGGCAGAAAAACTTAGGCATGGTCATACCACGATTGTGACCATGCTTGTGGTCATAAAAGTAAGTGACAAAAGGTGAGGTTCAGACATAGGACTTCCTGACTCCAAATATAATTTTCTTTCTACTACAGTGAGTGGCCCCTCTGATATGACCCCCAAACATCTAAAACTCTTCAATCATAAAAAAAGGAAAAAAAAAGAAAGTCGTTCCATCTTACTTGCTGAAGCAGGAAAGCATACTTAGAATTTACAAAGATGATCAATAAGGGCCTAACCAAAAGGGTTGTTTGAATGATTGCCTGTAATCAGAAAATTTCATTAACCACCCCAGTCACAGCAATCAACTTTCCATATTAACCAAGGTTTTATGGCAAATTGATAGGACACTTTGGGTGAGTAATTGGAGTTGGCTCTTTAGGTGCTGGGGGTGTGAAAAGGTTGAATCTAAAATGCTTTCTTCTAATATATTTCTCTCTCTAGGACTTACTCCTAGACTGATTCCACTAATTTGGAGTGATGTAAATTGTATTGGAATCCCTGCTCCATTACTTCTTACCTATATGCCTGTGGTCAAAACACTTCATGTTTCCAGGTCTCAGTCTCCTCATCTGTAAACTGCTAAGATTGGCTTGAATGGTCTCTAAAGTTGTCACCCAGCTCCATATCTCTGATCCTAAACTATCTAAGATCCCCTGTGGCTTTAAATCATGGAGTCCTTTGCCTCTGGCTATCCCTCTGCATCCTCCTCTTGCTTTTTGGGGGAGCAGATTCTCCCCTCTTGATAGAATAAAAGGAAAGGTGCTCCCCTCTTAGGCTCACCACTTACAAATAGCAGTCAGGCTTTCTTGTTGGCATTCTCAACTCCTTGCCACAAAATAGCTCCCAGACCCAGCAAAAGGGTTTTCCACTACAGCCGAGATGGAAAGGTTATAATTATTCTCTTGAAAGGGTAGAGTTATCAATAACATACACAAATAGTCATTTTTCTTTTCTGGTGCCCTTATGACAAGCACTAGGGATCCCGAGGGGAACACAGGGAAACCAGACTCCATCCCTCCCAGCTGCACCCCAGCTCTCATTTGTTTTTCTCTCTGGAACAAGGCAAGAGTCCTAGATAGGATTAGTTATCAATCTCCTCTATTTGTCCTTTAAGGGGAGAGGGAGCAGAGGGGCCAGAGGCCCTGAATGCTGTCTCACGGTCAACATCATGGGGATGCTCCTGGTCTGCTTTAAAGAAATTGTCAGACCCTCTGTAGGATGGATAGAGAGAAGGTGAGAGGACACCTACTCCTTGGCAGCTTCTTTCCAGAAGACTCCAGGTGGACAGGACTCTCCAAGAGAAGTGTTATGAAGCAGGGAAAGGGGTATTAGCAGATGCCTCTCCCTCTCTACACTCCATGCTCCATTTTCTTTTTAAGCCCAATGCAGGCTCCCTGTAGCCTCATGCCCTCCACCCAGGCTCATCCTCTCCTTTCTCCTTGGCAAAACTAGCTCTCCATTACTGCCACATTGAAAAGTTTCTATAAACAAATTCACACTAAGGTATTCATTACTGAGTCTGGCTTAATGCCTTCAAATTGTTTTCCTTCCTAGGATGTGCCTGTAGCCTCTAGAGTAGCTGATCCTGGCCAAAGTGATCGGCTGGTCCCAGTCATTGTTCCTCTCCCAACAGAAGGAACTCTAGCTCCTCCCCCATTAAATCCATCCCATCCCACTCATTATTATCTTCCTAAAAGGAAAATCTTATCCTATGGCTCCTCTGCTCAAAAACCTTCCACTACTCCTTTGGAGCCATTTTGTTGGGTTGTTTTCTTGTTGTTGTTCGGTTGTGTCCAACTCTTCGTGACCCCATTTGGGGTTTTCTTGGCAAAGAGTGATTTGCTATTTCCTTTTCTAGCTCATTTGACAGATGAAGAAACTGAAGCAAACAGGGTTAAGTGACTTGCCCAGGGTTGCACAGCTAGTAAGCGTCGGAGGTCAAATTTTAACTCAGGTCTTCCTGACTCCAGGCCCAGCACTCTATCAACTGCATCACCTAGCTGCCATAAGTCACTCTGTCTCTGAGCTCCACCAGCTGTTCCCAGTGTCTGAAATTCTCTCTCTTCTCCACCTTTGGCTTCTCTGGCTTCCTTCAAGTCTCAGCTTAAAACTCTCTTCCTACAGGAATACTTTCTCAGTCCCTTTTAATTCTAACGCCTTCCTTCTGTTGGTCATTTCTTAATTTTCCTTTAAATAACTTGTTTGTTCAAAGTTATTGGCTTGTTGTCTTCTCCATTCAATCATGAGTTCCACAAGAGCAGTAACTATCTTTTGTTGTTGTTATTTTTTTAACATCCATAGTGTTTAACAAGGTGCCTGGCATATAGTAGGCTCTTAATTAATGCTTGATTGATTAACTGCATAAAAATAAATGTTAAATTCATTAGTTTGGCATTCAAGGCCTTCCAAGACTTGATCATAATATATCATTCCAGATTTATCTACTACCACACCCTTCCATGTACTAAAGCACCAGCTGAAGTGACCCATCTGAGATTCCTCAACCTGTATTTATAACATTCCCCCCTTCCAAATTATCCCTACTATGCTCTCTACGGCTGTTGGAATTGTATCTGTACTTCAAGGACCAATTAAAATGGCACTTCCTCATTAAATTCCTTCCTTAATCAGATCATAAGATGTAAACTGTAAGGGAAATTAGAGGTTATCTAGTCCAACTCCCTCATTTAATAGATGAGGAAAATGCATTTCAGGGAAATCGAGATTTTGCCTGAGGTCCCAGAGATTGTACATGTCAGAGTCAGTATTTGAACTAAGATCCCCTAATTCCCCAACCTACACTTTCCACTACAACACACTCCCTCAGGAGAGCACCCCACATCACTTTATGCAAACATTTCTTGACACCTAATAATAACAATTATATATATTTATATACACATGTATATGTATTTTATGTACACATACATGTATGTGCACACATATACACGTGTATGTAAGTAAAATATATAGCATATGTATGTATGTCTGTTAGCAAGTATAGCTGCCATTTATGTAGCTGTGCAGTTTCCAAGGAGAGGTTGCATGGGGTAATGGATAAAAAAAGGCCTCAGAGTCAGAAGACCTGAGTTCAAGTCCTTCTGATTCATATTGATCCTGGGAAATAACCTCTTAGTGTCTCTTGGGCAAAACTCTGCAGATCAGATGCTGATCTCTGTTGGTAGAGAATATTTTCTCCCTGGAAATTCCCTACTTCAATTAAAATATGAATCCAAACTCTCCCCCACCCGCCAAAAAATCTGACAAAACATACAGAATCTCATTTGGTCTTTACAACAATACCGTTATAATGTAGTACAGATAGTTCTGTCCTCATTTTACAGATCAGGAAGCTGAGGCTCAGTAAAGTTAGATGTTTCCTTTCATTTCACTTTAACAAACATTTATTAACTTCCAAAGGGCACTGCACTAAAAACCTACAAAGAAAAAAATATAGATATTCCCTGCCCTCAAAGAGCTTGCATTCAGTTTACCCAGAGTCTCATAGCTAGTATCAGAGGATTCAAACCCATGTCTCTATTGAATCCAAGTCTAACATTCTTTCCACTATACCATGCTGTCTTACTTAGCATATTCTGGTTTTTTCAACTACTGACTGTGTTAACTTAGACAAGTCACTTACACACTATAAGATTCAGTTTCTTCATCTAGAAAATGAAGGACTTGGATTTCCTCTAAGGTCCCTTCTAGATATAAATATATGAATCTATGATTTAGAGATTCAAAGAAGACTAAGAAATGATCTATGCTCTCAAAGGACTTAAAGTCTAGTTGGGAGATGACATGTATACAAATAGCTATGATCCAAGTGGGTACTAATTAGAAGGCTATTGCAATAGTCCAGATGAAAGGCTAGGAAGGCCTGAACTAGTGGTAGCTGCATAAGAAGATTTATATGACACATATTGTGAGGGAAAAAACAAAAATATTGGACAACAGATTGGATATCCTGGTAACTAAGAGTGAGGAGTCAAAGATGGAGCCAAGGTGGGGAACCTGGGTGACCGGGAAAATGGCAGTGCCTTTTGTTGAACCTCTCAAGGTTATTAGACTTTAATAATAAACAATGTTTTTACAATAACAACAAAAATATTCTTTTAATGGTAGAGTTTCAGATAGTAAAAGTGGAATTTCAGGAATCATGTAGGTCTCATCTGTCTCTTCATTGGAGATTGTTTCCCATTAATGAACGAGGTGAAGTAGGATTTCAGAACTGTGGGAAAGTCAAAATGGGGCCCTTATAGCTTTCCCTGGACTAGGGAGTTCAACACATGCTGCAATACACTAAACATTTAATATATGTTGAAAAGAGGGGACAGAATGGAATTGAGCTTAAGAAAATCATTTAATAAACATTTACTAATCACCTACTATGTGTCAGGCAGTCACAGCATGTGTTAAACAGCAAAAGGCATAAATTATTTGGAACTCAGTCTAATTGATAAATGATCACTTGCTCTTTTATGTTTAGAGTATGCCGTTTTTCTTCTCTGTTCCTATCTTACATAACCCAGATGATTTTTGCCACTACTCACCTTTGTTTAATATGAAAAGGTGGCCTTTCTCCTTGCCAAGGCTAACCCCTCTCTGTGCAAGTGATCCCATTCCATCCCATCTCCTCCAGCAGATTGCCTCCTCCATCATCCTCTTTTCTCACTAATCTTCAATCATTTCCCGTCTACTGGCAGCTTCCCTACTGTCTACAATCATGCCTAGGTATCCTCCATCCTCAAAGAATCTTATCTGTCTTTCTCTGTCAACTATTATCCTATATCTCTTCTCCCTTTGGTGGCTAAACATGTTGAGAAGGCTTTGGATTATTTTCCTCCTTGATACTCTCTTCTCTCTCTGTCTTTGAGACACTTTTCTTTACAGGTTCTTTTCCCTAGATGACAGTTCCTTCTCTGTTTTCTTTGATGGATCCTCATCTATCACATCAGCAGTATGTGTCCCCCAAGATTCTATTCTGGACTCTCTTCTCTTCTCCTTCTGTACATTTCACTTGGTGATCTCATCAGCATCTAGGGATTCAATTATCATTTCTGTGCAGATGATTCTCAGATCCATTTGCTTAGCCCTAACCCCTATCTCACCATCCAGTCTCGCGTATCCAATTGCCTATTGGACATCTTGAACTAGATGTTGAATAGACATCTTAAACTCAACATATCTAAAACTGAACTCATTATTTTCCTCTCCAAGCCTTCCTCTCTTTCTAATTTACCTGTTTCTGTGCACAGTACTGACATTGTCCCAATTGCCTAGTAATCCTTGTGCTCTCACTCTTTCTCATCCCCTTCATACCCCATCAGTTACCAAATTAACATTTCTATGTTTGTAACATTTCTTGTCCCGCCTTCCTTTGATGTTGCCCACCACCTAGGACCACTTTATACCTGGCCTATTACAATAGCCTGCTGGTCAGTCACCCTGACTCAAGTCAGCCAGTCAATAAACATTTATTAAGCACCTACTATGTGTCAGGTACTGTATTAAGTGCTCTAGATACAAAAAAAGGCAAAAGATAGTCCCTGACATCAAGGAGCCTACCATATAATGGGGGAGAGAACAAGGAAACAAATTTGTGCAAACCATATACAGGATAAATAGGAAATCATTAATAGAGGCAAGGAACTAGAATGAAGAGGAGCTGGGAAAGGCTTCTCTCTGCTCTTCAAGTCTCACTTTCCACTCCATTGTGAAATTGACCTTCCTAAAATGCAGGTCTGGCCCTATTAAACCTATCTCCTCCCTACCCCCATTCAATAAATTCCAGTGGAGTCCTGTTGTCTCCAGGATAGATTATAAAATCCTGTTTGATTTTTGCTAACTTGTCCATATCCACCTTACTTTCCTCCACATACTCTGTGAACCAGTAACTCTTGCTTCCTTGCTGTTACTAGTACAGGAGACTCCATTCCCTAATTTTAGCCAGTTTCACTGGTTATTTCCCATGCCTGAAATTTTCTCCCTTCTCACCTCTGCCTCCTGACTTTTCTGACTTCATTCACATCTCAGATTCTAAAAGAAGTTTTTCCCAGTCTTCCTTCATCTTAGTACCCTCCCTCTGAGACTATTCCTAGTTTATCTTTCATATAACTTGATTGTACATATTTGTTTGCATGTTGTCTCCTCCAATAGACTGAGCTCCTTGAAAATATGGACTTTCTTCTGCTTTTATTTTTGTCTTTCTTTACTTTATTGTTGTTGTTCAATCATTTCAGTAGTGTCTAATTCTTTGTAACCCCAACTGGGCTTTTCTTGGCAAATATACTGGTGTGGTTTGCCATTTCCTTCTCTAACTCATTTTATAGATGAGGAAACTAAGGCAAACAGAATTACGTAACTTGCCCAGAGTCACACAGCTAGTAAGTGTCTGTAACTGGATTCAAACTCAAGAAGATGAGTCTTCCTGACTTCAAGCCAGACACTATCCACCGTACCAGCTAGATGCCCTCTTTGTTTGCATACCTAGCACCTAACAGTGTTTGGCACATTAGTGAGCACTTAATAGATGCCCATGAGGTAGCTAGCACAAATAGTTTACAGCTGAGAAAAATGAGTCACAGAGAGGTTTGCCCATATATTTCTCATGGCATTTCTCACACATTCTGCCTTGCCAATGGTCATATAGCTACTTCTTTTCTTGGACATGTAAATGGAATAGCTAGAATTCAAAAGCAAGTCTTCACTCCAGTTCCTGTACTCTTTCCTCTTCACCAACCATATGGATTTCATGGATAGCAATGCTTCAGTTTAAAAGAGGATGTCCTCCACAACATGTTCCGTTGTCAGGAACTCTATTACTAGCAGTAAAAATATCATAAAAAGTAAGGGTGGCATTTCAGGATCCCTTCTTCCCATCTAGACACTCCCACCTTTCCTCCTCTCCAAATTAAATAAGTTTCCATTCCCTAGTCCTCTGAATCTTATGAAAATATCAGTCAGCAAGCATTTATTAAGCACTTAACTAATTAAACTAGGTGCTAGGCTAAGTGCTAGGGATATAAAAAAAACAAATATGGTTACTGGTCTCAAAGAGATCACAGTCTAAAGGGGGAGAAAACTCTCAAGATGGTCCTTGACCACTGGAATGGCCCAAAGGATAACCTCTCCCCTACCACTAATTCTCAGATAATACAACCATTTAAAATCAGAAAGGGATAACTCTAGGTTCATCCTGTACCTGACTGGACATCCAAACAGGCAGAAACAGAAACAGTGACAGGGACAGGAATATGGAAAGACAGAGTGACAAATAAAGACAGAAAGAAAGGTAAAAAGTTTCCTCCTCTTCTAGTGATATAAACACCTTACCAATTGGTCAGTCAAAAAACATTTGCTAAGCTTTTGATATGGACCAGGTATTGGGCTAGGTCCTACAGATTAAAAAAAAATTTAAATATAACTCCTGCCCATAAAAAGCTCACATTCTAACAGGGAAGAAAATAGTTTTGTTCCTAGAGGATAGAGAAAATAACATTTGTCTCTTTGTGTCCCTTTCCCATTCTCTAAGCAACTTTGGCTACAACAGGACTAATTTGTGATGTCCAGGACTGATACAAATATCACTTTCCATTTAATTCTCTCTAGGCTTAGAGAAGACCTCTACACATATGACTCCCAGATCTCCTTATGCAGCCCTGACCTCTTTCCTGAGCTCTAGTTCTACACCACAGACTGACCAGATTTTCTACTAGCATCTCAAACTCTCAAAGACTCCAATTTATTTCTTACTTTTCCAGAGCAAATGTAAACACACAGAGATGGTCCTCATCCATGCCTGCTTATGCTGTGCAATTTTTATCTATATCCTCCTATAAGCTTGCCACAGAAGATCCAACTTGTTGGAGACCTCTTTTTGTTTCTTATGAGACAGCAAGGATACCAGAATATGAAAACTTGCTGTTGCTGTTCAGTCATTTTTCAGTCATCTTCAATGCTTTTACAACCCCATTTGGAGTTTTCTTGGTGGAGATACTAGAGTGGTTTGCCATTTCCTTCTCCAACTCATTTTATAGGTAAGGAAACTGAGGCAAACAGGGTTAAGTGACTTGCCCAGAGTCATATAGCTAGTATCTGAGGCCAAATTTGAACCCAAGGAGAGGAGACTTCCTGACTCCATGCTCAGCCTTCTATGTATTGCAGTGCTACCTAGCTGACTCTATATGGAAACTATCCATTTGTTATCCCTTACCCTCTCCATGTGACCAGCCCATCTTCTCTTTCAATCATATACTTCTCTGATGCCATATTTTACTCCAGTTCTTCAAAATCCTTTATTTGTTCATTAGGTCTTTTTTTTTTTGCTTTTTTGGAGGGGCAACTGGGTTAAATGACTTGCCCAGGGTCACACGGCTAATAAGTGTTAAGTGTCTGAGGCCAGAGTTGAACTCAGGTCCTCCTGACTCCAGGGTGGGTGCTCTATTCACTGTGCCACCTGGAAGCCAATGTTCATTAGTTCTTTATGTGCTGCCACATGCTTATATTCTCTATGATGGTTTCCATTGCCCTCTGGTTGACAATTATTTTTAATTCTTCAAAGACTATTATGTTCCATGTCTCACAGCCATTTTAAAAGAGCAGTAAAATACTGATGTTAAAAAAGAAGGGCCTTTCCCCATATACAACAAAAAAATTTTTTTTTAAAAACCTCTTTTTTTAGTAGCAAAAATTTTCCTTTTTCTATCCATCTGTTCCAATTCTTTTCTTTTGCCTCCTCACCTGAAGACCCTCTTTTTCCCAAGAGACTATAAGAGTTATTTTCCCTTCATTGTTAACTTTTGACTTGATGAAGTTATACCATATTTCCTACCATATTCTTCTTATACTCTTTTCTTTTACATTCCCATTTTAAAATTTAGTTGCACTTAAAAACACTGATTCAGCTGTAGGCATGGTGTTGTGAGGTTTGGCACATAATGTTTTTGGCCTGAAATATCATCACTTCTATTTGAATTCTATTTTCACCCTTATCTTCTTCGTATTTTTATAAAGAAATATCTTATTGATCTCTTTGTTGGTATTTCATTGTTGTTGATGGTGATGATGGTGATGATGATGATGATGATGCTAAACCCATAGATGTCTTTCTATGTCTAGTTGGAGGTTTTTTTTCTGGAACAATTTATTTCATGATCTATATTTTCTTAGGTTGCTATATTTGTTTAATGATCTCTCTGTGTCTCTTTTGTTGTTTCTATCTTTGGTTACAATGCTTGTTTTCTTTTTTTATATTTCTTTGCCTGGAAAGTTTGAAAAGTTGTTCAGATCTGGTATTCTTTGTAGGAAGACTTGAATCAACTCTTTTTAGTGAATGTTTTTTTTAATTAATGGTTAAGCTCAAGTCTGCAAAATATGACTTTAGGTTGCTTCTTGAACACGTTTACTTTTTATGACACATTACTCCAATCCCTCCTGAGGTTTCTGGTGGCTAGAGGGTAATCTTGCATTATTCAAATTTCTTCTCCTTTGTATTTGAAGATCTTTCTCCTGGTCACTTGCAGAATTTGTTGTTTTTCATTAGAATCACTAAATTTAACAACTCTTTGTCTTGGAGTTTACAGCATAGGGTTTGGATTTGTTATTTTTTTTCCTGGAGGTAACCTATGAATTCTTTCTATTGGCACCTTATTTCCCTCATTCTGAGATTCTGAGTAATTTTCTTATATTATTTCTTGCATTATTATATTAAATTTTTTTACCTTATGCTCTTCTGGAAGACCTGTAGTCTTGAAGGTGTATCTATGATCTTGTCTTAAAGAACAATATATTTTGCTTATATAAAGATCAATCATGTTTTCTATTAACATTATTGCTTTTTGCTTCTCTTTTCTCACATTGTTCTTCATTTCTGCACTCTCAATCAATTGTTCTCTCTTATTTCATTTCTGAGTTTTGCAACCTTGTATTTAAGGTTTTCTACACTGTCAAATTTTCCTGGGGTACATACCACAAATTTTGCTTTCATAATTCTTTTTTTCTCTCTTGAACTATTTGGGATTATCCTGATGTGTTTTCATTCTTTCTTGAGAATCCGTAGGAGTCCGAGTCAGATTCAATAGACATTTATTAAGCAACTCCTATGTGCCAGGCGTTGTGCTGAGCATTGGCAATGCAAAGAGAAGCATGGCAGCCCCTCCCTCAAGGAGCTCCTAATCTAATACAAGAAGGCAGCGTATTAAAAGAAGTTGGAAAAGGGAAGGGGGTAGTCAGTTTGGGGGATAGTGAAGTCCTTCAGTTGGAGTAGGAAATCATCTGAGGAGGTATGGTTTTCAGAATTGATTTTATCCTACAGAATGATAAGTTTCTAGACATCATGAAAACCACATCAGGTTCATGGTAAATAATGATGTGAATTCCCTGGGTTCTCTCCTTAAATGGTGGAGGAGCTCTCCAATGGCCAACCTGCCCCCTCTTCAATCAGAGGGAGAAGGGGGGACCCAGGGGTAGGAGTGGTGAGGGGGCATAAATTTAAAAGTTATTGAAGATTTGCCTTATAGAATTTGATCTTGCAGAATGAGTTTTGGGAGATTTTGAAGCCCTGGAGATCAGTTGGTTATGAAATGCAGGGTGATCTTTCTCATCAGGTATGGATTATTTTTTATTTTTATTGCAATATTTATTCAGGGATATTTGGATTTATTTGGATGATGGGGAGACTATATTCCACTCCATTTTTACTCTCTTCCCTGTTGGTTTATCTGCTTGTGCTGAAGGTTTTTAATTGGGTTTTCTTCTCTGGAGATCTTTGGTAATTTTAGCCTTTTTTCCTTATTTCCCCCTATTGCTCACTTTCTGACTACTCCTTCAATTGAAGTTTCCCTGAAATCTGGAAATCAAAGATGTAGCAGTCTACTACCACATTGGCAATTTCTGTTTTAACAGCCTCAGTGTCTGCCCCAAATGATTTTGGGGGAGGGGAAGAACTAGCCCTAGCTGTGATACTCTCCTTTCTCTCAATCTTACTGATATACTACACATGCCTCATACATTGGCATTCAGTTCTAGTTCCTTCTGTTTCTCACTTGTTAAGCTAAATATTACTACAGTACAACATGCTCTATGCTATTGTCTCAGCCAGAGAAAGCTTCTCCCTTTCATTTTTTCCCCCTGTAGCACTTGGATCAGAACAGGGCAAAGTTGAATTCTATTGTAAGCCCTAGATAAGTTTGGGTTCCCCTGCCAGAGAATGATGGCTGGTAAGAGAGGGAGTGCTAAGTGAACATAATAGTTGTTAAGGACTAACATTCTCTGCCCTTACTTCATTTTGGATTTTACCTTGTTAGAGTTCTTGGTGTTTTAGAACATGTAGATAACTAAAATTGCTTTATCTCTTGCATATAATTGCTATTTTGGAAAAATTGAGAGGTCATGAGTATTGAAGAGTCCAGTACTTCATCTTATGGCTCTTGCCAATTCTTTTCTGGAAGTATTCCCAATGTAAGAGGAATGGTGTTTCTATGTTGTTCTGTTAAGTGTGGTTCTTTTCTCTTGGCCTAAGTTTTCTAATGTATTCCTCATCATCCTCAGCTATTTCTACCTTTTCATTAACATCTCTAAGTATCAAAGGGTTGGTTTAATTTAGAGGATCTTATTGAGTTTTTCAATGAATTTCTCTAATACTTCATTCTCTGTAATTATCTCCATGGTCATCTTTTTGCAAACATTTATCCCAAGGCTTATAATACAAGATGACCAAATGTACTATGAAATAAATTTTTGTTTGCCTTTGAGTGTAGAATGAAACCACCTCCACCAACTCCTTTATTTGTTTCCCCAAAGAATACTCAAGAATCATCTTTGCATTGAGCTGCAATATCCTTCTTTCTTGTGGTTTCATTTATAGCAAGAATTGTAGGGGCAGCTAAGTGGCACAGTGAAGAGAGCACCAAGCCCTGGAGTCAGGAGAACCTGAGTTCAAATCTGCCCTCAGACACTTAACTCCAATTTCCCTGCCTAACCCCCTCCAAAAATAAAAGAATTTTAATATTAACATAATTCAGTTTCTCCAGTAGCATGTGCATTTATTGACCAATGGATAAAGATATCATATTTAGAGTTCCAATAGCCAAATAAATCTTTGGTCGAAAAATATTTGTGATTCCTGGAGTACTTTATCACCATCACTACAGAAGTAGGAAGGTAAATGGGACTGGGGGCTATTCTATATTTGTTCCATGGGTTGTCAAGACCAAATAATTAATCACCAAATATCCATCCTTCTGGTGGTAAGTTTCTCTGTAGTTATCCAGGTAGGATTGCCCTCAAAAATCTTTTCCCTTACTAAATGCCTTGTTAGCATGGTAGACTCTGCCAGGTCTTATGCTCTGCTAGCACAGTGGTCAAGAGCCCAAGATAACCCCCAGGCCATGATAAGACAATAGAGTAGTATTCAAATCAATGTGGTGAAAATGAAATTCATTATTGTTGCCCCTACACAATTTATCAAATTCTCTTATTTCAGTTAAAGGCATCATTTTCCTATCTCCCTGGTTCACTTCTTAAACTTTTTCCTTTCCTTCACCAGCCCATACATAAACAATTGCTAAACCTTGTGAATTCTACTTCCACAATACCTCTTGTATCCATTCCATTTCCTCCACTTACATGCCCACCAACCTAATTCAGCCCCTGATGACATCTCACTTATGCTATTTCAATAACCTCTTAATTATCCTTCCTAGCAGTCCTAAAGTGCAGGCATGGACTTATTTCTTTGCTACTCAGAAATCATCAGTGGTTCCCAATTGCCTTTCAGATAAAATACAAACTTAGTCTGAGAGTTCTGCAATCCAGACCCCACCTACCATTGCAGATATATTTCCAGTTACTCTCCTCCACACACTCTGCTCCAATCAAACTGGCCTACCAGCTGCTCCTCAAACTCTGCTTCTGATCCTTTTCTCAGGCTTCCCATTATCACCCTCTAACTGTTAGAATCCCTAGCTTTCTTCCTGGTTCAGCTTAGGTACTACCTCCTCTGTGAAGCCTCTCCTAACCCCTCATTCCCCATCTCCCAAACCTACCCAGTGCTCTCTTCCTCCTCAAATTATCTTTCCTTTCTGTGTGCATGTATCCACAGCCTATGTCCCCAGTCCATGATAAACACCTGGAGAGCATGGAAGCTAGGTGGTGCAGTGAATAGAGCACCAGTCCTGGAGTCAGGAGAACCTGAGTTCAAATCTGCCCTCAGACTCTTAACCCCAATTTCCCTGCCTAACCCCCTCCAAAAAATAATTTTAATATTGATATAATTCAGTTTCTCCAGCAACATGTATATTTATTGACCACTGGTTTTATCTCTGTCTTTGTATGCTCAACACTTGGTATATCCCTACACATATAGTAGGCACTTAATTATTGACTGGACAGGGGTGGTCAGATCAGAGGGGGTGATACAAATGATCAGGTAGAGACAGAAGGGCTTCAGCAGCAAACTCTGCTCCAGGAACAACTACCCACAATTAAGGCAAATGCATATGACTACTGCAGGATCTGTCAAAATTCCTACCTCACAGCAAAAACAAAGAGGAAGAAGCCCCCTTTGATTCAAAACTCAGAGGCTACTATCAGTGGTCATGGTGCCCTCTGCCCCAGGAGGAAGAGGCTACTTATGACCTAGAGCAGGGGACTGAAAGAGGTGTGGAAGGGAAGAGATTTCCTCTGAAGTACCTTTCCAGACCTGGGAGTCCATAGTCATCCCAGCTCTCCAGGAAGTTAAACTAGGCAAGAGCCTTACTATGGTCAGTTCATAAATTCCTTCAGTGCCTTCTGAGAGGTAATCCACTTCAGATCCACCATCTGTACTGTGCTGCTGGGTTTAATTCTTTTGTTTTCCCCTAAAAATTAAGCCTATATTGGAAAATCCCCAAAGAGGGTAAGCATCCTTGTCCTCAGGGGCCCGCTCTGCTGCAGCGGGAGTTCCACTCCCTCATACTCTCAGAGTCGGGCTCCTATCTCCCATCATTAGCAGTAATCTGGGGTCAGGAGGGGTTGCCTCGCTGTACTCAGCTGCGTGGGCTGTTTGCTGATTTCCTGGGGCCACAGGGAGAAGGACATGAACTCTGCTTCAGAACAGTTCATGTAGTTATTTACCCATAATGATTCTCTCCTTAGGAAGCCTAAATGCACGCTTCTCAATACTCTCCTCAGCATCTCCGCTCCATCCCCATTCACACAAAGGATACGATGTCCAGGGGTTTCAGGGATATCAAAACAATACTGATCTCCCTTCCAGTCAGGTCAACAAAAAGGACAGCTCCGCATGTCTACTCCAGGCCCATCTGAAGAAGGAAAAGAAACCTGTCTTCTTGTTATCAGCCTGCTCTCATGAGTCAGAACTGGGTCCCAAACCAACTCTGGTCACTTCTATCACCCCTGGCCTAACAACCCTATCACATTCCCCTTTCATCCCCTACTAAAGCATGAATACTTGGTGCGTACATGTGTTATCTCCCCCTATTCGAATATAAGCTCCTTGAAGTCAAGGACTGCCTTCACTTTTATATTGTCAGCACTTAGCACAGTATTTGGCCCATCATGAACACCTTGTAAGTGCTTATTCATTCATTCGTTCTTTCATTCATCAAATCGCTTCTTATGTCTATGAGAGTTCTGTCTGTCTTTGCTGACACACCTCTGTTATCTTGTCCATAAAGGATCTCAACCATGGCCTGGTGGCCTTCCTTTAAGCCTCTGACCACTTTGTGAATGCCTTCAGGACATCCACCTCTTATCCCTGACTACTTTCTCTTTATGACTAGGCCCCCTCCTACAGGACTGCATTCTTCTTTGTACAGACTTCTAATACCATCACAATAGGGTAAAAGACACAACTCCCTCTGCTGATGTAAATTAGCACCTGTTCTGCAACTTATCAACCAAGAGAGTTGCCTGATGGCATTGATGACTTTCCCAGGGTCACACAGTCTATATCAGAGACAAGACTTGAATGCAGGCTTCCTTAACTACTGAGGCCTTCCTAAGCCAGGCTACCTCTCAACCAAATGTCCCTGGGTAAAGGAGAATTTACTCCCCCTAGGAAATGCTGCATCTCAACCTACAGGCAGATTCCTGACTCCTTCAGTTCAACAAGTATTTATTACGTACCTATCATGTGCCAAGTGCTACGCCAAGTGTTAGGAAAACCCCCCAAAAAAAGAAGAAGGAAGGAAGGAAGGAAGGAAGGAAGGAAGGAAGGAAGGAAGG
>NW_027187419.1:3155949-3166954 GCF_028583685.1 Petaurus breviceps papuanus | reverse complement strand
AAGGAAGGAAGGAAGGAAGGAAGGAAGGGAGGGAGGGAGGGAAGAAGGAAGAAAGAAAGAAAGAAAGAAAGAAAGAAAGAAAGAAAGAAAGAAAGAAAGAAAGAAAGAAAGAAAGAAAGAAAGAAAGAAAGAAAGAAAGAAAGAAAGAAAGAAAGAAAGAAAGAAAGAGAAAGGAAGGAAGGACAGAAAGAAAAAAGGAAAGAAGGAAGGGAAAGGAAAAGAAGAGAAGAGAAGAGAAGAGAAGAGAAGAGAAGAGAAAAGTCTTGCCTTGAAGATATTTACACTCTCCTAGGAGGAAATAATAGATATAACTAAAGTACTAGGTTTGGAGGCAGAGAATCTAAGTTTAAAGCCTGGCTCTGCCAATTACTTCCTATATGACCTTGAGCAAGTCACTTAACCTTTCTTGGTCTCACTTTCCTTCTATATAAAATGAAAGGGTTGTACTAGATGACCTCTAAGGGTCCTTCTAGCACTAAATTATCACCTTGTTATCCTTTGATATTAACTGATACAGGAATTCAGAGGAGGATAAAAGCATTGAGTGTTTTATGGGGAATGCGGGACTTGTGCTGAGCATTCAAAGAAGAAAAGGATTTAAATAAGCATGTGTGGAGGGAGAGCAAAAAATATGCAAAAGAGAGCTTTGTCGTATTTTCAAGAAGCTCATATAAAGAGATGAGGCAGTGGTCAGCTGTAGCATATTGGAAAGAGAAATGGATGTAGAATAGGAAGCTGGCCCTTACAAGATGCATGACATGGGCTAAGTCATTTTAGTCATCCAATTCTGTTTCTGCATCTATAAAATGAGGCTAATATTACTCAGAGATAGGGTGATGTAGTAGAAAGAGTACCAGACTCAGAAAAAGAAGAGGTCTATTTTTAAATCCTTATTGTTAGACCTCTGAGACTCAGTTTTGTCATTTATTAAATAGTTATAATTATTTTTTAATTTTTTCTAATTTTAAATTATATTTAAATTATAAATAGTTATAATTATTTTAAATAATTAAATTTAATCATTATTAAACACTATCCACAAAAGTTATCCCTACAGGTCTGTAGTGCAGATCAAATAAATAACATATGTAAATCACTTTTCAAACTACAAATTGGTACAAATCTCTATTATTCTCATAATTATTAGTAGTATTTCTATCACTTGTCCACAAAAGTCTCTCTCCAATACTTTGTCAGGGTGTGGAAGTGATATTATGGTCTTGAAAAAGGCTACTGAAACACAAGCTCTGGCAGGTTCTCTCTAAATGATAAGGTTTTCAATTTTTCACTTCATTTCATTACATTTTTGTTGTTGGCCAGTCATTTGAGTTTTGTCTGACTCTTCCTAACCCCATTTGGGCTTTTCTTGGCAAAGATACTGGAGTGGTTTACCATTTCCTTTTCCAGTTCATTTTACATATGAGAAAACTGAGGCAAACAGGGTGAAGTGACTTGCCCAGGGTCACACAGCTAGTAGGTATCTGAGGCCAGATCTGAACTCAGGAAGATGAGTCTTCCTGACTCCCTCCCCCCACACCCCACCATTCTAACTATTTTGCCACCTAGCTGCCTTACAAACTGCCATTCAAAAGCCAATCAAACTTAGTAAAGGCTTATCATTTCTCAGATTGCAATCCAATTTCTACATTAGTTCTTCACCATGGACTTTCCTTCCTCTGTCCCTTTTCAACTTGTTTCTTTGTACTGTTGTCCCCCATTAGAATTTAAACTCCTTGAGGGCAGAGACTGTATTTTTTTTTGCTTATATTTGTATTCTCAGCACTTAGCACAGTTCCTGGCACATAGAAAACAATAAATGCTTGTTGATGTCACCGAAAGGTTGGTCGCTAAATAATGATTTATTATTTTTTTTGTCCACTGTGACTAATAAAAAAGATAGAAATAAAAATGACCTTCAATTCCTTGGGCCATTTCCAAGGTGGCAATGGGAAAGTGATGGAAAGCAGGGAAGAGGAAACTAAGTGCACAATTCTGAAAACATCACCAACATTGATTTAACTGTTAGTTCTCTTAATGTACCATCTTTGCTCAGCAACCAATGAATGGCTACACCACTAGATGAACTGTTATATGTCTATATTGACTTTCTCACAATAGAACCTGGAAGATGAAGAAGTTACAGTTAAATGGTAGGAAGGTTCATAGATTCTCTCCAGAAAGGCCAATAAAAAGAGTTGGCCGAATTGCTTTCATTGTATGCCCAATGACAATAAGAAATATCATTTCATGGGACACTTGGTCTCATCATGTTATGTTCAAGTTGAGCACTAGTAAATAGACTACTTTGAAGACATCTACAACTCATGGGCCAATATCTGTTGCAAAAGATAGAAAAGGAAAGTAAAGACATAGAAGGACTTGGGTGAACTGATTTCAAGCAAAGTAAGCAGAACTTGAACAATTTAACATCAATCTTTTTAAAATGAATAATTTTTAAGACTTTTATAAACTGATGAGGAATGACATGAAAAGACAAATTTATAACAAAACAACTTTGAAAGCTATAATAAATATCCATGATTCCAGAGAATTGAGAATGAAACATGCTATCTACCTCCTGACAGAGAGATGATATATTAAGGGGCAGAATATATGTATGTGTGTTTATATACATCTATATACATATACATACATATTTGTACACAACCAATGAGGAAATTTGTTTTGCTTGACTACGAATATTTTTATAAGGAGTTTATTTCTCTTCTCTTTTTTCTTCAATGGAGAGAGAGTGAGAAGGAAAGAAAATAGATGTCTGTTCATTTTTTTTAAATAGAGATGCATGGGGAAATATCAAAGGCATGGAATGGTGCATGTACTTTCAGTTTGAGATCATTATATTTTTAGTTTGTTCAATTGTTTCACTTTTTTACAAGAGATCTCTCACAAAGGAGGTATGCTATATTGTTTGTAATTTAAAAACAAAATTCAACAATGGTTTTTTTAAAAGAGAATATGAAAAAATTGACAAGCTCTTATCTGTACCTTGATACTCAGTGACTTCTAAGAGAAGATGAGCACAGTGGTAAACCATAAAAACTGTTGGAAAACATGCTTAGGATCAAGGAATGAAAGGCCCAAGGACTTGTAGACTAGTCATAAATCTTACACTTGATACACCATGAACACTATCTTGAAGACAAGTCTGAAAATAATGAATGTGGTGAACACCAAAGGAAATCTCATATGTACAATACATATCACACTAATGAGATTGACTTTAATGTATTATTATTGTAACTGACATATGTGTAGTCCAAGGCTTTCAAAATCTTATGTTATCTTGTGGTACAATGGAAAGAGGGCTAGATTTTGCATCAGAGGGCCTGAGTTCAAATCTCAGCCCTGGCATTTGCTGTATCTGATCATGAGAAAGTCACTTAATTCTCTCTGGGCTTCAGTGCCTTCATCCATAAAATAAGGTTGAACTCGATCATCTCTAATGTCCCTTCTAGTCCAAAATTTATGATCTATTAAATAACCTTATAAGGTAAGAACTTCAGGCATTATTATCCCCATTTTTTTAATGAAGAATCCCAAGAAAGAGTCTGAATCACAGCCCATGATCACAGAGCAAGTAACTGTTTTAAAAAAACATTTTTTGAGGGAGGAAGGCAAGGCAATTGGGGTTAAGTGACTTGCCCAAGGTCACACAGCTAGTGAGTGTGTCAAGTGTCTGAGATCAGATTTGAACTCATATCCTCCTGACTCCAGGGCTGGTGCTCTATTCACTGTGCCACCTAGCTGCCCCTGCTTTGAAGTTTTTGCTTTATCATTATCAGTATTTTGTTTTATCATTCCAACACAAGGTTCTGTACAGCGTGGCTAGTTACAGATAAAGTAATGACTTCAGAATCAGCTATTTGGAAACATCTAGATCATTAGCTAGTTAAAGCAATATCCAAAATAATAGCGTATTAGAAGAGAGGCAGATGAGAAGACTTCACAAGTAATTCAAACACATGCAATAAGTCTCTTAAATAAGCTTTTGATTATTAAAAAATGGAAATAGACAAAGTTTTTAAAACACTGACTTTGACCAGCCCATTTCTTAGACAGTTTTAACTGATACAAGAGCCTGCATTCTCTTTGTTGTTCTTATTGTTCCTTCATATTTGAAGAGAACTAATGACATCATGAGGGCCATGTCTTGACTTGTGCATGAGGCAGAAGTGCACAAAGTCGTCACACTGACTTTCTCCTCCAGAGTCACTGCGGTGCAATAGCAAGACAAGGTAAGCCACTTGGCAATGGCCAGAATGCGGTACGTTACCTTGGCCTTTCTAAGTGAAGGTCTTTCTCGGGTCTCAGTTTATCTGACTACAGGCAAGGTAAGAGCTAAGACAAAAGATAGCCCAACTTACCATCACAAAGATGTCCATCTGGGAGGGAAACACCCCCAGAGTTACAAGAAATATGGAAAATGAGAGGACTCTTATAGTGATTGACCAGACCAATGTCATATGTGGTGGTACTCATCAGTTACATGCATGTACTGAGGTTGAATAAGATTATGGAGGACATCCCAGGGATAGTGTGCCCAAACCTCCTTTGGAAATTCCAAAAGACTCCAAAGACATAATGACCCATTACTTGGGTCTTTAGGGGATGGCAAAATTTCTGGTCACTTCTAGAATGTGTGGCTCAGTGCTGAAAGTACCTGGCATTTAACATGAGGCAGACAACCCTGAATGGGCCCCTTAGGCTTATTATTGCCTGAGATAGGAGGGCAGGAGGGAATGGAAGTGTTATGAATGTTAAGAAATAGTTTCCAGGTACAGCTAGGTGGTGTAGTGAATAGAGCACTTAGCCCTGGAGTCAGGAGGACCTGAGTTCAAATCCAGCCTCAGACACTTAGCACTTACTTAGCCATGTGGCCTTGGGCAAGTCACTTAACCCCGATTGCCCTGCTTTCCCCCCTCCCAAAAGAAAAAAAAAATAGTTTCCAGTTTGTCCTCTTGGTTATGAGTCTCCCTGGTTTTCACTCCTAAACACCCACACACACACCAAAATCTGAAACTCATACCTTCTCAGTACCTCTTCCCCCACTACCTATCACCAATGCTCTAATTGGAGAGCTCTTACCATATCCTCCATTTAAGAAGGGGACCCATGGCCACTGTCCTATCATTTCCAACCTACCTTCTGGACTTCATCATGCCCCAGCTGTCTTTTATGTGTTGTCTTTACACGTTAGATTGGGAGATCCTTGGAAAAAAAAGGATTATCTTTTGTATTTTTTTTTATATCCCCCAGCACTTAGCACAATGCCTGGAACATAGTAGGAACTTAATAAATGTTTGTTGGTCTACTGACATGTACACTAATGCACACAGAGCTCTTCAAAAATTTCCCAGAACTCCCCCCTTCGGACTGGGTCTCAGGATGTTTCAATTTCCTTCCAGGTAAAGAGAATAAGAGGACTGAAAGCTCAAAAGCAACATCAACTAGGAAATACCTATTTTCCTTGTCACACAAAGATATGGCAGCTACAGCTAAGAAAAAACACTGGTTTAGAGAGCAAACTCAGCTGCAGGACACTGAGGAGGATGAAGATGGAGTATTACAATACAAATCCGTGAAAAGAATTTGAGGGCACAATAAATACTCAGAATTTGGCATGAAACACAAATAAGGGCCCTCATTGAGGAAATCTGAAACTAGAACAATAAACAGATATGAAATGGAACAGATCTGCCAACATTTTTACAAAGGTTTGTTGGGAATAATAACTGAACTATATTTAGACTCTACCACCTCAGGACCCAATGTCACCTGAGAAAAGGAAGTCCAGAATAACAGCTGAATCTGACCAAATGTATAGAGAAGAAATGAATGTTGGAGGCAACACAACTTTGAGGGCACTGGATTTGATTTTTAAAATATTAAATTATTAAATTAAATTTAACGTTTTAAATATTTAAACATGTGGGTCAAGGTTGAGATTCATTAAGGGGAGGAAGATGTATATGAAGAGGAGAGAGGTAAAATCCCAGAACACGTAGTAGCCCAGTGTCTCTAGGCGCTCCTCCCTCTATTCACCCACCCCTACCACTACCCCTGTCAGATTCTAATGGTTTGTTTTCTGGAATGAAAGAGTTTAAAGAGAACTTAGAGATCACCAAATCCAATACCCTCATTTTATGGAAAAGCAGCTGATATCCAGGGGCAATGATGATGATGGTGGTGGGGCCCTACAACTCAGCAATGTTTCAATATTTACAGAGCACTTCAATACATTATTTCACATGCATTTGGCAGCTAGGTGGCACAGAGCAGAGTACTCTGGAGTCAAGAAGACTTGAGTTGTGTGACCCTGAGCAAGTCACTTAACCCATTTGCCTCAGTTTCCTCATTTATAAAATGGGTATAACAGCACCTACCTTCAGGGTTGTTGTGAGGATCAAATGACATGATGATTGTAAAGTATCTGGCCTACAGTAAGTACCACACAAATGTTAATTATTATTCTTGCTTCAGATGATCCTTACAACATTCACACGAGGTAGTTCTGTTAATATCTACCTTTTACAGATTAAGAAACAGAAGTTCAGAGCAGTTACATGTTTTTCCAAGTTTCACATAGCTTCTAAATATTTGACCCTAGATCCTCCTGACTGCCTGACTTTTACATTTTACCGCATGGCTATTTGTCTAAGACTATACAACTAATAAGTAAAAGAATCAGGATTTGAACTCAGGCCCTAAGATCATAGATCCAAAGCTAGAGGGACCTTAGAGGCCAGCTATCCCAGCCTCCTAATTTTATAGAAGCAGAAGCAGAGGCCTGGACAAGTTAAGTATTACAGAGTTAAGGTGGGCAGCTAGATGGCAAAGTGAATAGAGTATCCGGTCTGCAGTCAGGAAGACTCATCTTCTTGAGTTCAAATCTGACCTCAGACACTTCCTAACTGTGTGACCTTGGGCAAGTCACTTAACCTTGTTTGCCTCAGTTTCCTTATCTGTAAAAATGAGCTGGAGAAGGAAATGGCGAACAACTCAGTGTCTCTGCCAAGAAAACCCCAAATGGAGTCAGGAAGAGTCTAACACAGCTGAAATGACTGAAAGACAACAATAAAAAATTAAGTTAGTAAAGCTCAAGGTCACACAGGTAGGTGACAGAGGTTCTCTGACTTTAGAACCAAAGTTTTTTCTACCACACAACTCTGCCTCCATAGGCTCCCTGCCAACAAATTCACAATTCTACTATACAACGCTATCATTAGCAAATAGTGGGGAAAACATCAAGAAGATTTCAGGTGGGACATCCTACCCAAGGACGTTTAGTCTATATCTATTTCAAAACAACAATCTCAAGCACGTTGAGGTTTTTAAAAACATCTTATGTGTCAGTCCATCAACAAAAGTTTATAAAGAGCCTACTACGTGCCAGGAACTGATTTGATACTCATCACCACTTTGTAAGAGAGGCTCTATTATTATCCCTTTTTTTTACAGATAAAGACACTGAGGCTGACAGACTTGATTTGTGGAACTTCTAAACAGGCATTTTGCTTTCACCTCCGATTTGCACTATCTGAGCAACTCACTCCGGATCAATCACCTTCTGCTGGCCAACCAGCACTCAGTCCAACTCCGGATTGATGGTTAGCCACTTGGACTTGGAAAAAAGGAAATGCAAAGCAGAAAACCCATCTAGAGACTTGGGATCTGATCCCAGTCTCTGCTAGGAAAGCAGTCTATAGCTCATAGTAACCGTTGCTGTGGGGAGATCCTTTTTTACCCTTCACAGGAAATATGAGGGAGAGATTAGAGTCCCAAGATAATCAACGGACAAGAGAGATCCTATTCTCAAGTAGGCTGCTCTTCCTAATTCGAGGTCCGATCCTCCTGCGAGGCTGTGTCCCAACACATAACACATATGTCACTGGAAGTGACTGAGACAAAAGCTTGCATTCAGCAAAGGGCCTAAGGAAAGGGGCTCATTTCCCATGCTTAGCCCCATCATCCCTGTGACACATGTACTCTGAGGTCCAGCTAATCTGCTCTTCTTATTCTTCATATGTAATATTCCATCTCATATCTCTGTGATTGAACTCCATTCTTGAAAAACACTCCCTTCCCACCCCTCAGTTTTAGTACAGCTCCCTTCAAAGCTTAATTGAAGTATTAATACTTACATGAGATTTTGCCTTGATCCTTCCCCCAATCTACCATTGCCCACACCCCCCAAATTACTTTGCATTTAATTTGTATTCATCCATATACTTATACATTGTTTCCTCTGATACAACATAAGCTCCCGGAGGGTAAAAACTATTTCTTATTTTATCTTGATATCCTGAACATCTAGTACAGTGCCTAGTATACCATACTAAATGTCTGATAATTGATTGGTTGATTTTAAGTTATCTATGTGATTAGGAAAAATTATGCTCTGAGATCTGCTCTACACCAAAGGCTAAGGCCTAGGAAATAGAGTCTGAAGTCTAAGAGGCCCCACCTTCACCCTCACCCCTCTTTCCACCCAGGATCCCAACACAGCACCCAAGGGATTTAGGTAACTTAGCAACACAGGATTCTGCAAGTGAAAAGCTGCAGCTTATCAGAATCAGGCAGCCATTCACACCCTTAGTTGGAGGGCACCCAATCTTCATCTCCCTTTCCTGTGCTTTTCTCCCCATGTTAGTCATTGACACCAGGATCAAAGAAAAGGAATTGACCTTAGACCGAAAGGAGGATACTCTATGTATAAGAGGTGTAAGAGGATTGACTTATTAGTTATGGAATATCCTAGAGAGATTTTCAGTAGGACATAAAACTACCTGGACTGAGGAAGGAGCAAAGTCACCAAATGGCAAGGGAATGAGACTTGTGAGTCATCTCCCTGAATCCACCCTCACCCCTTTCCAATTCATTGCTGTCAAACTGACATCCCTAAAACAGAGGCCTACCTATGTCACCCCCATGCTCAGGAAGTTTCAGGGGCTCCCTATTGTCTCTAGGATAAAATGCAAGCATTTATTGGACAGTTGAAGTCATTCACAATCTGGCTTCAGCCTATCATTCTAGCATGATCACATATTACCCTCTCCTAGCCACCTCTGCCTCATACTCTCTTCTCCAATCAAATTGTCCTACTTGCTGATCCCTGTACATGATATTCCAGATCCCATTTCTATGCCTTTGCCTCGTGCCTAGGACACTCTCTGTCTTCACTTCTTAGAATGCCTATCTCCCACCAGAGCTCAGTTAGAGGCACCTCCCACGAGAAGTCTTCCTCAATTCATCTGGTTTGTAGTCCCACCCCTTGAAATTATCTTGTGTTTATTTTTATATTTTTTGTATTTACGTAGCTGTATAAATTCTGTTTCTCTCTCTTATACCACCAGCCCCACCAGAATGCAAGCTTCTGGAAGGCAGGGACTGATTAATTTTGTCATTGTATCTTCAGCACAATTAGCCCACCAGCACATTGTTTGCTCAGTTAAATTGAAGTGAAATCTGAGAGATCGTATCAACCTAAGAAGGTTGTGTCATAGAATGGGGAGCCCTTGAAAATCAAGCACCAGTTTCATGCACCAGAAGGGAGGGACATATTTAGGTGGAAAAGGACATGTTCCAGAAAAGTTCACTTATCCCTCATGTGTTCCTCATTAATGGTCAGGAGACTTCACAGACTGACCAGGGATCCTACTCCCCACAAATCAAAATAGGAATGCCAGGGAGCCCCCAAAGTGACAGAGGTGAGGATCTGTAATTGTGCAAGAAAAAAACAATAATCCTTCAAATACTGGATTAGGCTGGGCACATGTGAAAAGGAAATATCCATACTTATAATATGCTGCCCCCTCCAGCAGCAGCACCTTTCCTTTCCACACCAATCCCCAAAGAAAAAATACAGCAATTTACTCAGTTGACCTCTCTCAGTTTGGCAATTCTTCTTTTCAGTTTTACCCTCTTCCAAACAATCCAATCTTCTCTCTCACATGCCTGAAACAGGAATTAGACTAGATGATGTTTAGGTCCCTTCCAGATCTAATATGCTATGATTTTATGATTCTAGCTGTTGGCATCTTTAAACTCCATCCCCATTCTCCCACCCACCCCCTTCCTTAACTCTGCCAGCTCATAAATGCTGCTCACCAAAGTGTGAGACTTGTTAAAAGTTCCTCCTCCGGAGTCCAGAGTGAGAATTTGAAACCATTATGTAACGTGAAGGTGTCAGGGAACCTAGCATCTGAAAACTGACATTCTGGGGGCCTTCTCCAACCATTCGAGAAAGTGAACTGCAATGGGAAGGGGGTGGAGAATGGAAGCAGGGTATCCAGGATGGAAGGAGAGGAACTGAATCTCTCAGGGAGGAGTGGTGAATAGTAGGATAAAGGAACAAAGGTTTTCATTTCTCTTGAGTGTCAAATTTAACTCTGACACCTTCAATTATTAGTAGAGGTACAGGTAGAGACACAAGACGGAGGATAAACCATGATATGCTGGGGAGGAATAGGAGTAGCAGCTCAGAGAAACTCCCATTCCCCCCCACACACACACTCACCTGCCCCTTACCCAGCACCTCCAGAATCCCTGCTCACAAAAGGACCATCACCAAGGAGTGCCTGCCAAAAGGTGGGCTGGGCTTCATCAGCAGGTCAGCAATAATGAGGCTATAAACAGGGTAATTACTGAGTAATTACTGGCCCTCTAAGTGCCCAGGGCAGCAGGCTGGGAATACTTGGCCAGCTCAATGCCTTGAGACTCCTGAATGCTGGAAGCCTAGCTGAAAATTAAACAATGTGGATGGGTTGAGGTGAGGGCTTTTTGTGAAAATTCACTCCATCTTTTTTCCCCTTGTTCTTTTTCATCCCCTCTCCTTCTGGCACAAACTCAGTGCTATCGGAAAATCCCAGTCAGATGGGCTAGGAGTCTTGTGTTTTGACCAAGAGAACAAGAATATTAGCTCACCCTCCTGATTTCTCAAGCTGACTTTGGGGATCAAGACTCCTATCTACCTCACCCCCCCCCC